>NW_028278303.1:0-29002 GCF_059751315.1 Micrasema longulum
TATATTTAAACACCTAATGACGACCATTTTTTACCGCATTTTATCACCGAAATACGATGTTTTTTTTCTGTCTAAATCACCGAAAGACGATGTTTTTTTCTCTCTTAATCACCAAAACGGGAGTTTCATTTCCTTATTTAATCACCATAACACGATGTTATTTTACATATTTAAACTCCTAATGACGACCTTTATTTACCGCATTTAATCACCGAAATACGAAGTTTTTTTCCGTCTAAATCACCGAAAGACGATGTTTTATTCTCTCTTAATCACCAAAACAGGTAATTCATTTCCTTCTTTAATTACATAACACGATGTTATTTTACATATTTAATCGCTGACAGACGAGGTTTTTTACGAGTTTCTTCACCAAAATACGGTGTTTGTTTACGCATTTACTCACTGCAAGACGGTGTTTAGTTACGACTTTAATCACCTGAAGAAGGTGATTATTTACCTATTTATTTAACAATTGACGGTGTTTATTTACGCATTTAATCACCTTAAAACGGTTATTATTAACGCATTTATTCACCAAAGGACGGTGCTGACTGACTCTTTTAATAACCAAAACACGAGTTGCATTTACTTATTTGGTCACCATAACACGATGTTATTTTACAAATTTAATCACCCAAAGACGACGTTTTCTTAACACGTTTAATCATCGAAAGACGATGTTTTTTTCTCTCTTAATCACCAAAACAGGAGTTTCATTTCCTTATTTAATCACCATAACACTATGTTATTTTACATATTTGAACACCTAATGACGACCTTTTTTTACTGCATTTGATCTCCCAAATACGAAGTTTTTTTTCTGTCTAATTCACCGAAAAATTATGTTTATTGTCTCTTTTAATCACCAAAACAGGTGTTTCATTTCCTTATTTAATCACCATAACACGATGTTATTTTACATATTTAAACACCTAAGGACGACCATTTTTACCGCATTTTATCACCGTAATGCGATTTTTTTTTCTGTCTTAATCATCGAAAGATGATGTTTATTGTCTCTTTTAATCACCAAAACAGGAGTTTCATTTCCTCAGTGAATCACCATAACATGATGTTATTTTACATATTTATTCGCCCAAAGACGACGTTTTAACGAGTTTATTCACGAAAAGACGGTGTTTGTTTATGCATTAATTTACCAAAAGACGGTGTTTCATTTCGACTTTAAACACCAAAAGTCGGTGTTTATTTACGCATTTAATCTCCCGACGACAGTGTTTATTTACGCATTTACCTACCGAAAGACGTTGTTTACTTACGCATTTAGTCACCGAAAGTCGATTTTTATTTACGCATTTATTCACCTAAAGGCGATGTTTATTGACTCTTTTAATAACCTAAACACGAGTTGCATTTTCTTATTTGGTCACCATAACACGATGTTATTTTACATATTTAATCACCCAAAGACGACGTTTTTTTAACACATTTAATCACCGAAAGACGATGTTTTTTTTCTCTCTTAATCACCAAAACAGGAGTTTCATTTCCTTATTTAATCACCATAACACGATGTTATTTTACATATTTAAACACCTAATGACGACCTTTTTTTACCGCATTTAATCACCCAAAGACGACGTTTTTTTAACACATTAATCAACAAAACAGGAGTTTCATTTCCTTATTTAATCACCATACCACGATGTTATTTTACATATTTAATCACCCAAAGACGACGTTTTTTTAACACATTTAATCACCGAAAGACGATGTATTTTTCTCTCTTAATCACCATCATATTTAAACACCTAATGACATATTTAAACACCTAATGACGACCAATTTTTACCGCATTGTATCACCGAAATACGATGTTTTTTTTCTGTCTAAATCACCAAAGGACGGTGCTTACTGACTCTTTTAATAACCAAAACACGAGTTGCATTAACTTATTTGGTCACCATAACACGATGTTATTTTACATATTTAATCACCCAAAGACGACGTTTTTTTAACACATTAAATCACCGAAAGACGATGTTATTTTCTCTCTTAATCACCAAAACAGGAGTTTCATTTCCTTATTTAATCACCATAACAAGATGTTATTTTACATATTTAAACACCTAATGACGACCATTTTTTACCGCATTTTATCACCGAAAGACGATGTTTTTTTTCTGTCTAAATCACCGAAAGACGATGTTATTTTCTCTCTTAATCACCAAAACACGAGTTGCATTTACTTATGAGGTCACCATAACACGATGTTATTTTACATATTTAATCACCCAAAGACGACGTTTTTTTAACACATTAAATCACCGAAAGACGATGTTTTTTTCTCTCTTAATCACCAAAACGGGAGTTTCATTTCCTTATTTAATCACCATAACACGATGTTATTTTACATATTTAAACACCTAATGACGACCATTTTTTGCCGCATTTTATAACCGAAATACGATGTTTTTTTCTCTCTTATCACTAAAACGGGAGTTTCATTTCCTTATTTAATCACCATAACACGATGTTATTTTACATATTTAGTCGCTCAAAGACAACGTTTTTTACGAGTTTATTCACCAAAATTCGGTGTTATTTTACATATTTAAACACCTAATGACGACCTTTTTTTACCGCATTTTATCACCGAAATACGATGTTTTATTTCTGTCTAAATCACCAAAAGACGATGTTTTTTTCTCTCTTAATCACCAAAACGGGAGATTCATTTCCTTATTTAATCAACATAACACGATGTTATTTTACATATTTAAACACGACGACCATTTTTTACCGCATTTAATCACCGAAATACGATGTTTTTTTTCTCTCTTATCACCAAAACGGGAGTTTCATTTCCTTATTTTATCACCATAACACGATGTTATTTGACATATTTAAACACCTAATGACGACCATTTTTTACCGCATTTTATCACCGAAATACGATGTTTTTTTTCTGTCTAAATCACCGAAAGACGATGTTTATTTCTCTTTAAATCACTAAAACAGGAGTTTCCCTTCCTTATTTTATCACCATAACACGATGTTATTTGACATATTTAAACACCTAATGACGACCATTTTTTACCGCATTTTATCACCGAAATACGATGTTTTTTTTCTGTCTAAATCACCGAAAGACGATGTTTATTTCTCTTTAAATCACTGAAACAGGAGTTTCCCTTCCTTATTTTATCAGCATAACACGATGTTATTTGACATATTTAAACACCTAATGACGACCATTTTTTACCTCATTTTATCACCGAAATACGATGTTTTTTTCTCTCTTTATCACCAAAACGGGAGTTTCATTTCCTTATTTAATCACCATAACACGATGTTATTTTACATATTTAGTCGCTCAAAGACAACGTTTTTTACGAGTTTATTCACCAAAATACGGTGTTATTTTACATATTTAAACACCTAATGACGACCATTTTTTACCGCATTTTATCACCAAAATACGATATTTTTTTCTCTCTTATCACCAAAACGGGAGTTTCATTTCCTTATTTAATCACCATAACACGATGTTATTTAACATATTTAATCGCTCAAAGACGACGTTTTTTACGAGTTAATTCACCAAAATACGGTGTTTGTTTACGCATTTACTCACCGCAAGACGGTGTTTATTTACGACTTTAATCACCTGAAGAAGGTGATTATTTACCTATTTATTTAACACTAGACGGTGTTTATTTACGCATTTAATCACCTTAAGACGGTTATTATTTACGCATTTATTCACCAAAGGACGATGCTTACTGACTTTTTTAAAAACCAAAACACGAGTTGCATTTACTTATTAGGTCACCATAACCCGATGTTATTTTACATATTGAATCACCCAAAGACGACGTTTTTTAAACACATTTAATCACCGAAAGACGATGTTTTTTCTCTCTTAATCACTAAAACAGGAGTTTCATTTCCTTATTTAATCACCATAACACGATGTTATTTTACATATTTAAACACCTAATGACGACTATTTTTTACCGCATTTTATCACCGAAATACGATGTTTTATTTATGTTTAAATCACCGAAAGATGATGTTTATTGTCTCTTCTAATCACTAAAACCGGAGTTTCATTTCCTTATTTGATCACCATAACACGATGTTATTTGACATATTTAAACACCTAATGACGACCTTTTTTTACCGCATTTTATCACCGAAATACGATGTTTTATTTCTGTCTAAATCACCGAAAGACGATGTTTTTTTCTCTCTTAATCACCAAAACGGGAGTTTCATTTCCTTATTTAATCAACATAACACGATGTTATTTTACATATTTAAACACCTAATGACGACCATTTTTTGCCGCATTTTATCACCGAAATACGATGTTTTTTTTATGTCTAAATCACCGAAAGATGATGTTCATTGTCTCTTTTAATCACTAAAACAGGAGTTTCATTTCCTTATTTAATCACCATAACACGATGTTATTTTACATATTTAGTCGCTCAAAGACAACGTTTTTTACGAGTTTATTCACCAAAATACGGTGTTATTTTACATATTTAAACACCTAATGACGACCATTTTTTACCGCATTTTATCACCGAAATACGATATTTTTTTCTCTCTTATCACCAAAACGGGAGTTTCATTTCCTTATTTAATCACCATAACCACCGAAAGACGATGTTTTTTTCTCTCTTAATCACCAAAACAGGAGTTCCATTCCCTTAATTAATCACCATAACACGATGTTATTTTACATATTTAATCGCCCTCAGACGATGTTTTTTTACGAGTTTATTCACCAAAAGACGTTGTTTGTTTATGCATTAATTTACCAAAAGTCGGTGTTTATTTACGCATTTAATCTCCCGACGACAGTGTTTATTTACGCATTTACCTACCAAAAGACGTTGTTTACTTACGCATTTAGTCACCGAAAGACGATTTTTATTCTCTCTTAATCACCAAAACAGGACATTCATTTCCTTATTTAATTACATAACAGGATGTTATTTTACATATTTAATCGCTGACAGACGAGGTTTATTACGAGTTTATTCACCAAAATACGGTGTTTGTTTACGCATTTACTCACCGCAAGACGGTGTTTAGTTACGACTTTAATCACCTGAAGAAGGTGATTATTTACCTATTTATTTAACAATAGACAGTGTTTATTTACGCATTTAATCACCTTAAGACGATTATTATTTACGCATTTATTCACCAAAGGACGATGCTTACTGACTCTTTTAAAAACCAAAACACGAGTTGCATTTACTTATTAGGTCACCATAACACGATGTTATTTTACATATTAAATCACCCAAAGACGACGTTTTTTTAACACATTAAATCACCGAAAGACGATGTTTTTTTCTCTCTTAATCACCAAAACAGGAGTTTCATTTCCTTATTTAATCACCATAACACGATGTTATTTTACATATTTAATCGCTCAAAGACGACGTTTTTTACGAGTTTATTCACCAAAATACGGTGTTTGTTTACGCATTAACTCACCGAATGACGGTGTTTATTTACGACTTAAATCACCTGAAGACGGTGATTATTTACCTATTTATTTAACAATAGACGGTGTTTATTTACGCATTTAATCACCTTAAGACGATGATTATTAACGCATTTATTCACCAAAGGACGGTGCTTACTGACTTTTTTAATAACCAAAACACGAGTTGCATTTACTTATTTGGTCACCATAACACGATGTTATTTTACATATTAAATCACCCAAAGACGACGTTTTTTTAACACATTAAATCACCGAAAGACGATGTTTTTTTCTCTCTTAATCACCAAAACAGGAGTTTCATTTCCTTATTTAATCACCATAACACGATGTTATTTTACATATTTAATCGCCCTCAGACGATGTTTTTTTACGAGTTTATTCACCAAAAGACGTTGTTTGTTTATGCATTAATTTATCAAAAGTCCGTGTTTATTTACGCATTTAATCTCCCGACGAGAGTGTTTATTTACGCATTTACCTACCGAAAGACGTTGTTTACTTACGCATTTAGTCACCGAAAGACGATTTTTATTCTCTCTGAATCACCAAAACAGGACATTCATTTCCTTATTTAATTACATAACAGGATGTTATTTTACATATTTAATCGCTGACAGACGAGGTTTTTTACGAGTTTATTCACCAAAATACGGTGTTTGTTTACGCATTTACTCACCGCAAGACGGTGTTTAGTTACGACTTTAATCACCTGAAGAAGGTGATTATTTACCTTATTATTTAACAATTGACGGTGTTTATTTACGCATTTAATCACCTTCAAACGGTTTTTATTAACGCATTTATTCACCAAAGGACGGTGCTTACTGACTCTTTTAATAACCAAAACACGAGTTGCATTTACTTATTTGGTCACCATAACACGATGTTATTTTACATATTTAATCACCCAAAGACGACGTTTTTTTAACACATTTAATCACCGAAAGACGATGTATTTTTCTCTCTTAATCACCATCATATTTAAACACCTAATGACATATTTAAACACCTAATGACGACCAATTTTTACCGCATTGTATCACCGAAATACGATGTTTTTTTTCTGTCTAAATCACCGAAAGATGATGTTTATTGTCCCTTTTAATCACCTAAACAGGAGTTTCATTTCCTTATTTAATCACCATAACACGATGTTATTTTACATATTTAAACTCCTAATGACGACCTTTATTTACCGCATTTAATCACCGAAATACGAAGTTTTTTTCCGTCTAAATCACCGAAAGACGATGTTTTATTCTCTCTTACTCACCAAAACAGGTAATTCATTTCCTTCTTTAATTACACAACACGATGTTATTTTACATATTTAATCGCTGACAGACGAGGTTTTTTACGAGTTTCTTCACCAAAATACGGTGTTTGTTTACGCATTTACTCACTGCAAGACGGTGTTTAGTTACGACTTTAATCACCTGAAGAAGGTGATTATTTACCTATTTATTTAACAATTGACGGTGTTTATTTACGCATTTAATCACCTTAAAACGGTTATTATTAACGCATTTATTCACCAAAGGACGGTGCTTACTGACTCTTTTAATAACCAAAACACGAGTTGCATTTACTTATTTGGTCACCATAACACGATGTTATTTTACAAATTTAATCACCCAAAGACGACGTTTTCTTAACACGTTTAATCATCGAAAGACGATGTTTTTTTCTCTCTTAATCACCAAAACAGGAGTTTCATTTCCTTATTTAATCACCATAACACTATGTTATTTTACATATTTGAACACCTAATGACGACCTTTTTTTACTGCATTTGATCTCCCAAATACGAAGTTTTTTTTCTGTCTAATTCACCGAAAAATTATGTTTATTGTCTCTTTTAATCACCAAAACAGGTGTTTCATTTCCTTATTTAATCACCATAACACGATGTTATTTTACATATTTAAACACCTAATGACGACCATTTTTACCGCATTTTATCACCGTAATGCGATTTTTTTTTCTGTCTTAATCATCGAAAGATGATGTTTATTGTCTCTTTTAATCACCAAAACAGGAGTTTCATTTCCTCAGTGAATCACCATAACATGATGTTATTTTACATATTTATTCGCCCAAAGACGACGTTTTAACGAGTTTATTCACGAAAAGACGGTGTTTGTTTATGCATTAATTTACCAAAAGACGGTGTTTCATTTCGACTTTAAACACCAAAAGTCAGTGTTTATTTACGCATTTAATCTCCCGACGACAGTGTTTATTTACGCATTTACCTACCGAAAGACGTTGTTTACTTACGCATTTAGTCACCGAAAGTCGATTTTTATTTACGCATTTATTCACCTAAAGGCGATGTTTATTGACTCTTTTAATAACCTAAACACGAGTTGCATTTACTTATTTGGTCACCATAACACGATGTTATTTTACAAATTTAATCACCCAAAGACGACGTTTTCTTAACACGTTTAATCATCGAAAGACGATGTTTTTTTCTCTCTTAATCACCAAAACAGGAGTTTCATTTCCTTATTTAATCACCATAACACTTTGTTATTTTACATATTTGAACACCTAATGACGACCTTTTTTTACTGCATTTGATCTCCCAAATACGAAGTTTTTTTCTGTCTAATTCACCGAAAAATTATGTTTATTGTCTCTTTTAATCACCAAAACAGGTGTTTCATTTCCTTATTTAATCACCATAACACGATGTTATTTTACATATTTAAACACCTAATGACGACCATTTTTACCGCATTTTATCACCGTAATGCGATTTTTTTTTCTGTCTTAATCATCGAAAGATGATGTTTATTGTCTCTTTTAATCACCAAAACAGGAGTTTCATTTCCTCAGTGAATCACTATAACATGATGTTATTTTACATATTTATTCGCCCAAAGACGACGTTTTAACGAGTTTATTCACGAAAAGACGGTGTTTGTTTATGCATTAATTTACCAAAAGACGGTGTTTCATTTCGACTTTAAACACCAAAAGTCGGTGTTTATTTACGCATTTAATCTCCCGACGACAGTGTTTATTTACGCATTTACCTACCGAAAGACGTTGTTTACTTACGCATTTAGTCACCGAAAGTCGATTTTTATTTACGCATTTATTCACCTAAAGGCGATGTTTATTGACTCTTTTAATAACCTAAACACGAGTTGCATTTTCTTATTTGGTCACCATAACACGATGTTATTTTACATATTTAATCACCCAAAGACGACGTTTTTTTAACACATTTAATCACCGAAAGACGATGTTTTTTTTCTCTCTTAATCACCAAAACAGGAGTTTCATTTCCTTATTTAATCACCATAACACGATGTTATTTTACATATTTAAACACCTAATGACGACCTTTTTTTACCGCATTTAATCACCCAAAGACGACGTTTTTTTAACACATTAATCAACAAAACAGGAGTTTCATTTCCTTATTTAATCACCATAACACGATGTTATTTTAAATATTTAAACTCGTAATGACAACCTTTATTTTCCTCATTTAATCACCGAAATACGAAGGTTTTTTTCCGTCTAAATCACCGAAAGACGATGTTTTTTTCTCTCTTAATCATCAAAACAGGAGTTTCATTTCCTTATTTAATTACAAAACACGATGTTATTTTTCATATTTAATCGCTGACAGCCGAGGTTTTTTACGAGTTTATTCACCTAAATACGGTGTTTGTTTACGCATTTAATCACCTTAAAACGGTTATTATTTACGCATTTATTCACCAAAGGACGATGCTTACTGACTCTTCTAATAACCAAAACACGAGTTGCATTTATTTATTTGGTCACCATAACACGATGTTTTTTTACATATTTAATCACCCAATGACGACGTTTTTTTTAACACATTAAATCACCGAAAGACGATGTTTTTTACTCTCTTAATCACCAAAACAGGAGTTTCATTTCCTTATTTAGTCACCATAACACGATGTTATTTTACATATTTAAACACCTAATGACGACCTTTTTTTACCGCATTTAATCACCGAAAGACGATGTTTTTTTCTCTCTTAATCACCAAAACAGGTGTTTCATTTCCTTATTTAATCACCATAACACGATGTTATTTTATAAATTTGATCGCCCTATGACGACGTTTTTTACGAGTTCATTCATCAAAAGACGGTGTTTCTTTATGCATTAATTTACCGAAAGACGGTCTTTATTTATGACTTCAATTCACAAAAGTCGGTGTTTATTAACGCATTTGATCTCCTACGACAGTGTTTATTTGCGCATTTACCTACCGAAAGACGGTGTTTATTTACGACTTAAATCACCTGAAGACGGTGATTATTTACCTATTTATTTACCAATAGACGGTGTTTATTTTTGCATTTAATCACCTTAAGATGGTTATTATTTACGCATTTATTCACCAAAGGACGATGCTTACTGACTCTTTTAGTATCTAAAATACGAGTTGCATTTACTTATTTGGTCACCATAACACGATTTTATTTTACAAATTTAATCGCTCAAAGACAACGTTTTTTACGAGTTTTTTCACCAAAATACGGTGTTTGTTTACGCATTTACTCACCGGAAGACGGTTTTTATTTACAACTTTAATCACCAAAAGACGGTGTTTATTTACGCATTTAATCTCCCTACGACAGTGTTTATTTACGCATTTACCTACCGAAAGATGTTGTTTATTTACGCATTTAGTCACCGAAAGACGGTTTTTATTTACGCATTTATTCACCAAAAGGCGATGTTTATTGACTCTTTTAAAAACCAAAACACACGTTGCATTTACTTATTTGGTCACCATAACCCGATTTTATTTTACAAATTTAATCGGTCACAGGCGACGTTTTTTACAAGTTTATTCACCAAAATACGGTGTTTGTTTACGCATTCACTCACCGAACGACGGTGTTTATAACGGACTTTATCACCTAAAGACGGTGATAATTTACGCATTTTTCACCAAAGGACGATGTTTACTGACTTTTTTAATAACCAAAACACGAGTTGCATTTATTAATTTGGTCAACATCACACGCTGTTTATTTTCTCTTTATATCACCCAGAGTTGCATTAACTTGTTTGGTCACCCTAAAACGATGTTCTTTTACAAATTTAATCGCCCAAAAACGACGTCTTTTACGAGTTTATTCACCAAAAGACGGTGTTTGTTTACGCATTTATTCACCTTAAGACGTTTTTTTTTTACACATTTATTCACCGATAGACGATGTTTATTTACGCATTTATTTACCAAAGGACGGAGTTTACTTATTCATTTTATCACCAAAACACGAGTTCCCTTTACTTATTTGGTCACCATAACACGATGTTATTTTACAAATTTAATCACCCAAAGACGACTTTGTTGTACGCATTAAATCACCGAAAGACGATGTTTTTTTTTCTCTTTATCACCGAAACAGGAGTTTCATTTCCTTATTTAGTCATCATAACGCGATGTCATTCAACATATTTAAATACCTAACGACGCCTTTTTTTAACGCATTTGTCCACCGAAAGACGGTGTTTATTTACGAATTTAGTTACCTTAGGACAGTGTTTATTTACGCTTTTATTCACCGAGAAACGGTGTTTATTTACGCAGTTATTCACCAAAAGACGGTGTTAACGCATTTAATTACCTTAAGACGGTGTTTATTTACTTATTTATCAACCAGTCAACGGTGTTTATTTTCTCCTTTAATCACCAAAATATGAGTTGCATTTACTTGTTCGGTCACCATAGCACGATGTTATTTTACAAATTTATTCGCCCAAAGACTACGTTTTTTTACACATTTAATCACCTAAAGACGATGTCTTTTTCTCTTTAAATCACCGACCGATGATGTTTATTTTCTTTATTAATCATTAAAACAGAGTGTTATTTCCTTATTTACTTACCATAACTTGATGTTATATCACATATTTTAACACCTTATGACGCCCGTTTTTTACGCATTTATTCACCGAAAGACGGTGCTTATTTACGCAAATATTCTCCAAAGGACGATGTTAACTTATTCTTTCAATGACCATATCACGAGTTGCATTTACTTATTTGGTCACCGTAACACGATGTTATTTTACGAATTTAATCGCCCAAAGACGATGATTTTTTACGCATTTAATCACCGAAAGACGATGTTTTTTTTCTGTCTTAATCAACAAAACAGGAGTTTCATTCCCTTATTTAATCACCATAACGCAATATTATTTTTTTTAATTTTTATTTATTTATAAATCATTTAACACAAAGTATATTACATTGAATTACATTCCCAGGTGTTACAATTACTCAATTCGGGACATAAATAACATAAATTGAGAACAACAAATAATCAATGCAAGTTTATAACTAAATATACAACAACAATTTATACGCCTAAAACCTTTTCCTACACAGGCAGAATAAATATTAATTAACAAACGCTTTTAAGAATATAAATAAAGGAGTGAATCAACTAAGGGAGATAAGGTCATTAACACCACATGCCATGCAGATGATGCTGCCATAGTGATGATGAGAACATATCCATCTCAGTTAGTAAACATCTGGATGCCTAAGAAATTTCGTATAGTACAATGAACACACGATTATTGGAAACATAATTCGGATATTCAAAACGTTTGTCAGACCAAATCATGGTGTATACAACAGAGGCGAGGATAGATAGAGAGAAAATAAAAAAATACGAAAAACCAAGTAGAAAAACTCAATAGAATTTTACGTAATTAAACACCTAATAACGCCTTTTTTTTACGCATTTATTCACCGAAATACGGTGTTTACTTACGCATTTATTCACCACAAGTCAGTGTAAATTTACGCATTTATTCACCACAGGGCAATTTTTACTTATTTTTTTAATCACTTAAACACGAGTTGCATTTACTTATTTGTCACCATAACACGATGTTATTTTACATTTTTAATCGCCTAAGGGCGACGTTTTTTTACGTATTTAATCACCGAAAGACGGTGTTTATTTACGCATTTATTCACCGAAAGACGGTGTTTATTTACGCATTTATTCACCGAAAGACGGTGTTCTTCCATATTACATTCTCTTAAATGTTCTTCATCTCTGTTTTAATATGTTAATATAACCAGCTCCCCAGGGAGTTGAATCCAGTCCTTGTCTACTAAAATTTGGACAAACTCAAAATATTGTTGATCAATATTATATTTAAAATAGACAAACACATCGAGTAAAGTATACAATGGTAAACAGTATTAATGTATAAAAAAAAAAATTTACATTTGTAACAAAACAAAAAAAAAGAAAGTGCTTTAAATGGAAAGTTAAAAATATTTATCCATGGTTTATTTAAATATTAATACAAACAACAACAATATTTGAGTTTTTCCAAATGTTTGTAGACAAAAGACTTGATTTCACCCCCTCGGGAGTCGTTAAGATTAACAAGTTACAACAGGGAATTAGAATACCTTAAAGAAGGGAATATGGAAGTCTAGGCATTTCTAGGCATCTAGGGCTTATTACCTATCAATGGCTGGTTTAAGTGGCCACTTTACACACTGTATAACATTCCAGTCCTTGCCTAGTATGCCTAGTATGCCTAGTTGCCTAGTATGTAGGTGAAATAATTCAATTGGATGAATCTCACCCGCATAAATAAAGGTTTCAGCTCTTTAACTTCACAAACATCATCAGATGAAAGAATTGGAGGAATATAGATGTTCAAATATGGGCGGAACGGTGAATGTTACACAGTGTGTAAAGTGGCCACTCAAACCGGCCATTGACGGGTCATAAGCCCTGTAGATGCCTAGACTTCTATATTACCTTCTCTTAAATGTTCTTCATCTCTGTTGTAATATGTTAATATAAACAGCTCCCTAGGGAGTTGAATCCAGTCCTTGTCTACAAAAATTTGGACAAATTCAAAATATTGTTAATAAATCCACCTGGTCCATGAAGAAGTATAGAAATTGAAAAAATAACATTTTCAGGCGTTGCCTAGTATGTAGGTGAAATAATTCAATTAGATGAATCTCACCCGCATAAATAAAGGTTTCAGCTCTTTAACTTCACAAACATCATCAGATGAAAGAATTGGAGGAATATAGATGTTCAAATATGGGCGGAATGGTGAATGTTACACAGTGTGTAAAGTGGCCACTCAAACCAGCCATTGACGGGTCATAAGCCCTGTAAATGCCTATTCTTCCATATTACCTTCTTTAAGGTATTCTCATTCCCTGTTGTAATTTGTTAACTAAACAATATCAATTTACACACAAGAGTAAAGAGTTAACACAAATGTGAATCATTATTTGAATTTGTAATTGTTAATTATTTTTCAAAACACAGGACTTTATCATCAGCGGTGTTTGTGTACAATAAATCTAAATCATCACTGAACTGATTTGCAAGTTGCTGCATGCGAATAATCGGTGAATTCAATGAATAATTAGTACCACGATAATGACTGTAAAAGAAAAAAATAAGTCTTGTGGGTCTATGTGGAATACGAAAGTTTATTGAAGTTCGGGGCAATCTAAGTTATCATTTTATAATTAATAGATAAACAAGAGGTCATTTATTTTCCTCCAGCTTGACAGTTATTCTAAATTTAAACCAGTCATCAGGAATTTAGAATTTATTTCTGACACTATAAGGATGCCCAATTAAAAAAAATGCCCAAGTCCAATTTTATCGGTTTTGATTCGGAAACACTGCCGTGTAGAGCATTTTGTGAACTATACACTTACCTCATTAATTTTTCATTAAAGAATACCCATTTCGAATTTTGTTCTTGAAAAATGATTTTTAAAATATTATTTCAATATCAAAAAATCAAAGTCCTAAAAATCTCTTAGTCCAAGAGTTTTTTCCTTGAGAAAAAATCCCTTAGTCCTTTAAATACATTTTAAAATCCCTAATTCCTGACTTTGGGCTTAAGTCTACTTTTTTACAAGCAATAATTTTGTAACATTTTTTTTTTATCTCTCATTGAATACATTTTTGTTATTTTCTTAGGTTAACCTTTTCTTTTATTACTTTCTTATTTCATTTACATTTTTTAGATCTTAATTTTAATATGCACTTTTAATTTTCTTATTTCATTTTTTTTCTGTAGATATCAATTGAAATTCTCGATTTACTTTACTTTGTTTAATTCATTTTTTTATCTTGTTTTGACTACATTTATGAGCACACACTATTTATATATGTGCTTATTTATTTTTTCTCTTATAATTAACATATATTCAAGTAAAGTACCATTCTTTAATTTTAATTGTATTATTTTACTCTATTTTCTTACTTTAAAAAAAAAATCTTTAAACTATTTTTTATGTTTTTTATATTATACGTATTCAGTACTATGTATGTTCTCTTCTTTTTTGATTATTAATTAAAACTAATGTCTGAGCACCCGATGACAAACTTTTATTGAATAGTTTATCGGGACAAAATATATTGTATTGACATTGTAATAATGTGTATATTTTATTGAATAAAGAAAAAAAATATTTTAAAAAATAAAAAAACAACGTGTAACAATTTTGTATTTTTTTTTATCTTAAAATAAAGAAAAAAAACTTTACACTACGTATTTTGAATTTTCCGAAATTCTGTCATTTAACATTTCAGGAACAAAATAAACACCTAAACTTGAAATATCTCAGAAGTACAAAAAAGGACTTAGGCATTTTTTGAAATTGGGCATCCATATAGTGTCGGAAATAAATATACTTATTCATAATTTTATTGGTGTTTGTAAGAGATTCAATGAATCATATGTAAATAATGATATTCTACTAATATTACAATAAAATAGTTAAATAAAATAGACGTTTATCGATAATTTTATCGCTCTGACTTATCGCTATTTACGTGTTCCAACGTCTGAATACATAAGATAACATTATTTAATTTCCATCGCTCATTTACAACAATAATAAATGAATCTTTGCGTTGATATTTGATGACGCTGTTCAACTAATGTTATTTATTTCCATCCAGTTCGTTTCTAGGCCGCGCGCTGTGCGGGCGTGTTTTCAACCGGTTTCCGGCGAGTAGCGGCGTCAGCCAGTGTAAAATTAACAATATTCAACAGAATTTATTAATTTAAGACGCATCGCACCCGGGGAATAATTGTGACAAAACTCGAAAGCCCGTTTTCACATTCGAATTTGCCATTTAAAAATAAATCAAATAAAACAATCATTTTGTATTGAAAATATATTGTCAAAAGTTTTATGTAAAGGTAATTTTATCCTAGTGGGGGCCGCGCTTACTCGTTGGCCCTATAGGCCCAATTATTAACACGCATCGTCCAAATCCACACGGCACGGTAAAATTTGGCTGGTTTGACATTTATTATATTATTTAGTATTTCAGTAGTTTTTTGCGATGGTTCGGTCATGTGGAGCGAATGAATGATGAAAGAACGGCTAAAAAGATTTATGATGCGAACGTGTCTGGTTGAAGAAGTCGAGGAAGGCCGAGAAAGACATGGCATGATCAAGTACAACAAATTCTTGAAAGTGGTCATGTGAAAAGTCGGAATAATCGACGTGCGTGCATGAGAAGATGTATGAATGTGAAGGAAGCAAAGGAAGTGTGCCAGGACAGAGTGGTGTGGCGTTCTATCCTCTCTGCCTACCCCTCTGGGGAAATGGCGTGATGGTTAGTTAGTTAGTTAGTTAGAGGAAGATGGGACCCACTGAATTTGCTCGTTTTACTAGAGAAAGGTTTTTTTTTAATCCAATCGCAATTGCATATAAAATGTATGAAAATTCAAAGTGTCTTCGTCGGTAACCGGTAATTAAACATGTCTAGATAAAAAAATTGTAAACATAATATATTTTTCATACAAAAAACTTAACCATGATATTTTGAGTTTGTCCAAATTTTTGTGGACAAGGACTGGATTCAACTCCCTGGGGAGCTGTTTATATTAACATATTACAACAGAGATGAAGAACATTTAAGAGAAGGTACTATAGAAGTCTAGGCATCTACAAGGCTTATGACCTGTCAATGGCTAGTTATTTTTTTAAATTATTTATTTTTTGTTTTTTTTACAATAAACATAAGTGATAAAACAGAGTATAAAAAAATAAAGCATAATTACATCGCAATGAAATACGTATTAATAGTAAAAATAGTAAACAAAAAATCCCACAAATGCATGGCCTATTCGTGGGTATACAAGAAAATGTTAATTCATTTTTGCTCCTTTAATAAATAATAGACAGTTTTAATATTTTTGTGTAACATAAGAAAGAAAATATTTTTTTTTGTTTAAGTGGGCACTTTACACACTGTAACATTCACCATTCTGCCCATATTTTAACATCTATATTCCTTAAATTCTTTCATTTGTTGAAGTACAGAGGAAGATGGGACCGACTGAATTTGCTCGTTTTACTAGAGAAAGGTTTTTTTAATCCAATCGCCATTGCACTAAAAATGTATAAAAATTCAAAGTGTCTTCGTCGGTAAACGGTAATTAAACTGTCTAGATTAAAAAATTGTAAACATAATATATTTTTCATACAAAAAACTTAATTTCACTTTGCAGATAAAATTGAAACATACACACTTTCGTACATAAATATCGATATTGGTTTATATCGTCTCAATATATACTGATGAAGATAGCCGTTCATAATCACGGCCCTGGACCCCGATTACAATGAGAAGTTATCATTTATCTTCAATTTTATCTACAAAGCAAAATTAAGTAAAATATATATAATATGTATATATATTGCGTACTGCAAATAAATCACGTTTTCGTAATATCAGCATATGTTAATTTTGTTTTTTTTTTATTTTTCTTTTCTTTTCATGTTCATGTGCGTTCATGTGTTCATGGCGGCCTCCGTGGTGTAGTGGTCAAGACGCTTGACTCGCGCACGGAAGGTTCCGGGTTCGATTCCCGGTGAGAACACAAAAATTAGAATGTGATTTTTCTCAAGCCTGTGATGTAATTCACCACCGTAATTGGGCCTCCTGGCCTGTTTTGGTGCAAAAATAAAATAAAATGTCATACCGTATTTATATGCTATAAACTTTTTAATAATTTAAAAGGAATGGCCCACGCTCAGACGCTGAGGTCTTTGTAGGCATTTTTTTCCAATTTATGTAATTGCTTAATTTTAAGATATATTTTTCCAAAGTGTATTTTTGTAATTATATTTCTATGTAAATATATGTATGGAAAAATAAACCAAAAAAAAAGTTAATTAAAATTTACATGGAAAATTCATATCAGTAATTTAATTAGCAAAGTAGCGGCATTATTGAGTATATTTTTAAAAATCAAAAGTTTTTATCCAAAAACGGAAAAAAAAATCTAATTTATGAAGCCTGTGTAAAAACTAAAATATTTTATACGCAACTACTACGGGGAACAAGATATCAAAATGACATAATCAGACTACAAAGACAACAAAATAAAATATTGAAGTTAGTATTTTAAATTAGCCACTAATGTAATTGTAGACAAAGAACTAAAACTTGTAAAAAATTGTAGTAATCATGGACATAATACGAGAATATCAGAAAAATATCATACACAACTTTCTAAAACAAGACAAGGACAATCGAGACTAATAAACCAGGGACTGAAATTATACAATAAACTACCAGACAAAACTGAACAAAAGACTCAGACAAACTTCTCAAAAGATGTAAAAAATATATATTATTTTTGTAAAATTAATGTTAAAATCTGTAAGGGTTGATAAATACCAACTCTAATGTATGGGAGCGAAGTATGGAATTGGAAAAATAATGATGAAAGTAGGTTGAATGCTGTCGAAATGCGATCCCTCGGGCGAATGTGTGGTAAAACGATGTATGATAGGTGCACAAATGTCGAGATCCGTGAAGTGTGTAAGGCTGAGACATGCATTATCGACAGAATCAAGAAAGGGGTGCTGCGCTGGTTTGGACATGTAGAGCGAATGGACAGCGAAAGAACGACTAAAAGGATCTACGATGCAAATGTTGATGGATGCAGAAAACGAGGAAGACCGAGAAAGACATGGCACGATCAAGTCCATCAAATACTTGAAGGTGGACATGTCAAAAGTAGGAATAATCGGCGTGCGTGCATAAGAAGATGTATGAATGTAGAGGAAGCGAGGTCTGTATGCCAAGATAGAGTGTTATGGCGTTCTATCCTCTCTGCCTACCCCTACGGGGAAACGGCGTGATGGTTTGTTGTTGTTGTTGTTGAATAAAAAAAATATAAATAGTTTTCTGTATGAAAAAAAAAAATACAATTTTTTTTTCTAAACATGTTTCTTTTTTGTAAAGAAATATTTTTTAACAATCTAAATTTTAAAATGATATATTAAAATATTTCTCCACAACCTCCATATTGATATTGAAAATACAATTATTTTTTCTAAATTCATTTCATACGTATGTGATATTTCCTTATTACAGGTTACTGACGGTCTTTAAAATGTTCACATTTTTTTACTTATCAACTTTAGTGTCAGCATCATTAAATAGCAAGTGGGATCGTATCGCAGACAGAAAGAATGAGTCTTAATTTTTTTTTTTAATAAATTAAGGGGCGTGTTAAATATATCAATAGATGAAAAAAAAGCATTATAGTTACAGCAAGAACGATAGAGGAAAGAGTGTTGTGCGTAGTTAGTGCTACAGACTGGCAGATGGAATAAATACTTATTTCTTGTCACGCAAAAGGGGACATTAAGATTAATTTTGGAGAGTAGGTTAAAATAATCTACCTTATTATTCAATAATTTATATAAATAGCATAATTTAGATATCGTGCGTCTATTTTCAAGGGTAAAAAATCTGTATTGGCTGTAAGTGCAAAGCGTTTTATTGTTTTTATAATCTAGGCATTTTAAAAATTATTACCAGATTAGAAACAGAACAGAAATAAAAACACACGTCATTTATTTGTACCTTTTTTGAGATATTCACATATTTGTAATAAGGGTTAGTTTTTTGTTGTATCTCCTCAACCCTGGTGGATCGATGAAAAAAAGATTTATGCTCCTAACTTGTTTTACAGATTAGATTGAAATTTTTGATACGTACGAACACGCGCAGCGCAAAGTTCTACATTTTGCTGAAAACCGCACGTAAATCGGTTAAGCCGCTTAGGAGGATTTCAGTGACATCACACGTACTGAAGAATTATATATATAAAGATAGAAATTATAATATTATGTTAATAACATTTGTATAAAACCACTTACCGACTTATCTGTCTACCGGTTTCGAGACGTAACCCGTCTCTTCGTCAGGACAACAACACTACACCAACATGCAAATACCACTACACACCTTCACCACAGTAGATTTGCAAAAATATAAAATCGACATTCAGGTTAGACACATGCTTCACTACGCCACCACCGAGGGTTAATGACTTATGAAGCTAATATTTCAAAAGGATTAACAATCGGAAAAGGAGGAAAAAGGGAGGGGGAGGGTAGGGTGAACATTACAATGAAATATCGAATAATGGACTATATTGGAAAGTGACTTGATTATTAATTAATGGGACATTATTTTTCAAAGCCTTTTTTATGTAAAAAATCTCCATATTATTTACTTTCAGTCCTTTATTATTTATGTGTAAAACTTTAACTTTAACTTTTAACTATTAAACAATTTTTATATCCCATTAACAATAATGATAACAATATAAATAATGAAAATAAATGGAGGCGAATTCTATATATAAGTACTGTATCCGCTAATGTATCAAATTTTTTACCTAGTAATATCAAACCTGCCTTCAATACTAATAATAATATTGGTAGATTTTTACTAAATAATAATGATAAAAATAATGTATTTAATAATTCGGGTGTCCACCAATTAAATTGCAATTCTTGTTCTTCAGTCTACATTGGAAGAACGTCAAGAAATTTCCATACTCGTGAGATGTCTTAGTAATAATATCTTCTCAGAATTCGCCAACCACATTATAGACTCAAATCATGAATTTAATAAAGATACCGGTGTTCAAGTTGTCGGAGTTTTAGTCCCAACACTTATGTATGGAAGTGAAACATGGAACTGGCAGAGGAAGGATGAAAGCCGAGTGAACGCGGTTGAAATGCGATCTCTTTGACGAATGTGTGGGAAATCAATGTATGACAGGATTACGAATGATGAAATCAGGCGAGAGTGTAAATCTGAGTCAAGTATAATTGATAAGATTAAGAAAGGGTCTCTGAGATGGTTCGGTCACGTAGAACAAATGGACGACGAGAGAATGGTAAAACAAGTATATATGGCAAAAATGTTAGACGAGGACGACCGAGGAAGACGTGGCACGATCAGATAAACCAAAATCTTAAGTCTGGTCATGTCAAAAGCAGACAGAACCGAAGGGCATGTATGACAAGATGTATGAATGTGGAAGAGGCTAGGATTGTATGCCAGGATAGATGTGTGTGGCGGTCTATTCTCTCTGCCTACCCCTACGGGGAAATGGCGTGATGGTAGTTGTAGTAGTAGTAGTAGAACCGGTGTTCAAGTTTTACACATAAATAATAAAGGACTGAAAGTAAATAATATGGAGATTTTTTACATAAAGAAGGCTTTGAAAAATAATGTCCCATTAATTAATAATCAAGTGACTTTCCAATATAGTCCATTATTCGATATTTCATTGTAATGGTCACCCTACCTTCCCCCTCCCTTTTTCTCCTTTTCCTATTGTTAATCCTTTTGAAATATTAGCTTCATAAGTCATCAACCCTCGGTGGTGGCGTAGTGAAGCATGCGTCTAACCTGCGTGTCGATTTTATATTTTTGCAAAT
This sequence comes from Micrasema longulum, assembly GCF_059751315.1. Classification (NCBI taxonomy): domain Eukaryota; kingdom Metazoa; phylum Arthropoda; class Insecta; order Trichoptera; family Brachycentridae; genus Micrasema; species Micrasema longulum. The sequence goes on from NW_028278303.1 coordinate 21,300, forward strand.
CTGCTGTGGTGAAGGTGTGTAGTGGTATTTGCATGTCGGTGTAGTGTTGTTGTCCTGACGAAGAGACGGGTTACGTCTCGAAACCGGTAGACAGATAAGTCGGTGAGTGGTTTTATACAAATTTTATTAACATAATATTAAAATGTTGGACCACAAAGTTAATGCTTTGAATATTAATAATTGAAAGTTACTAACTAACTAACTAACCATCACGCCATTTCCCGGAGGGGTAGGCAGAGAGGATAGAACGCCACACCACTCTGTCCTGGCACACTTCCTTTGCTTCCTTCACATTCATACATCATCTCATGCACGCACGTCGATTATTCCGACTTTTCACATGACCACTTTCAAGAATTTGTTGTACTTGATCATGCCATGTCTTTCTCGGCCTTCCTCGACTTCTACAACCAGACACATTCGCATCATAAATCTTTTTAGCCGTTCTTTCATCATTCATTCGCTCCACATGACCGAACCATCGCAAAAGACCTTTCTTAATTTTGTCGATAATACTTAACTCAGCCTTGCATTCTGCTCTAATTTCGACATTAGGGCACCAATCATACATTGTTTTTCCGCACATTCGCCTGAGGGATCGCATTTCAACAGCATTCAGTCTACTTTCGTCTCTTTTTTTCCAACTCCATGTTTCGCTTCCATACATTAGGGTTGGTACCAGAACTCCATTATGAACTGCTAATTTAGCCTCTTGCGATAGACACTTATTTGCTACGACAGACTTTAAGGCACCATTAACTCTGTTACCGGCACTAACCCTCCTTTCAATATCCTTGTCCATATTTCCATCTCTAGTAAACATACTACCCAGATATACATACTCTAAAAAAGTATTTTTATTGCCGTCTGGATTTGTGCCACGGCATTGCGCTAAAAAAAAAAACACTTTAGTAAAACATTTAAGTTTGTAAGTGAAAATTCTCGATATAAGTTCATTGTATTTTATTATAGAAATAAAATACGAGTGATACTTCAATCCACAAATTTGGAATATCCAGTAACCGGTTTCATCGCTTTCGCGACATCTTCAAGACTGGTATATTTATTAAGGAGTTCAGTGTATTTATACAAAACAGAGGTAAGGATAGAGAATTCAAAATTATGTGAAAGTAAATTAAATAATTTTATTTTTAACATATTACAACAGAGATGAAGGACATTTCAGAGAACGTAATGCAGAAATTTAGGTATCTACAGGGCTTATGACATGTCATTGGCTGGTTTAAGTGGCCACTTTACACACTGTGTAACATTTACCATTCTGCCCGTATTTGAACATCTATATTCCTTCAATTCTTTCATCTGTTGATGTTTGTGAAGTTAAAGAGCTGAAACCTTTATTTATGCGGGTGAGATTCATCTAATTCAATTATTTTACCTACATACTAGGCAACGCCTGATTTAAAAAAAAAAATCTGTACTTCTTCGTGGACCAGGTGGATTTACCAACAATATTTTGAATTTGTCCAAATTTTTGTAGACAAGGACTGGATTCAACTCTCTGGGGAGCTGTAAATATTAACATATTACAACAAAAATGAAGTCTACATAAATTTGGATTAACTCAAAAGATTGTTGATAAATCGACCTGGTCCATGAAAAAGTATAGAAATTGAAAAAATAAAATTTTCAGGCGTTGCCTAATATGTAGGTGAAATAATTCAATTACACGAATCTCACATGCATAAATAAAGGTTTCAGCTTTTCAAGTTCACAAACATCAATAGATGAAAGAATTAAAGGGATAGAGATGTTCAAATATGGTCAGAATAATGTTTGATTATGTCCAAATGCTTGCAGACTGGCTGGATTTCCTCCCTAGGGAGTTGTTCATATTTAAATTTATTTCAACAGAGAGGGAAAATTTTGAGAAGGAGATTCGAAAAGACTTCCATATCCCCTTCTCAAAATTTTCCCTCTCTGTTGAAATAAATTTAAATATGGTCAGAATAGTTTATTAATGTTACACAGTGTGTAAAGTGGCCACTTAAACCAGCCAATGACAGGTCATAAGCCCTGTAGATGCCTAGACTTCCATATCACCTTCTCTGAAATGTTCTTCATCTCTGTCTCTGACAAACCCAAAATATTATCGGAAAATTATTTTTTTCTTAAGGATCATTAACGAAATTTTTCGGGTTGACCAATTGATTGATATAATACTATTTTAATGATTTTAAATATTGTATATATATTAAACGCTGAAAATGGACACGGGGACATTAAAAATAATAAATATCCAATACTTATACCCATTAAAATAGCATTATATCAACTCATTAGTTAACCCGAAATTTTTTCGTTAATGATCCTTAAGATAAAAATAATTTTATTTAATTTACTTTCATATAATTTTGAATTCTCTATCCTTTCTTCAGTTTTGTATAAATACATTGAACTCCTTAATAAAGATACCAGTCTCGAATATGTCGCGAAAGCGATGAAACCGGTCACTGGATATTCAAAATTTGCGGACTAAAATATCACTCGCCTTTTATTTCTATAATAAAACACTTTTGTAGTTACTTAGATTTTTTAAATCTCCGTCGAATCTCTTAAAGTTATCAATATGGAGTGCGAGAGGAGCAATAAGTCGAAAGGTGGCGAACAAAGTGACAAGCCCAGTGTCGACATGGAGGAAATAGCTCGCACCTTTACGGACGGGGACATGTCCTTCACGGAAGATCGCCACCGGGAGCTTATGACGGAAAGGGCCGAGAAAGCAAAAGTGTCTGGCTTCGGCCGCTGGCTCAGAGGATTCCTGGGCTTTGGGGAAAGTAAGGCGTTCAATCCTCCACTTCCATCCGTGAGTACTTAAGATAGTATGTTATGAATATTGTAAGCGTAAACTAATGAATTAATCACATGTTTGAAATTTATAATAAGTCACGTTTAAATTCACGTTTAAATCAACGCTCTAGCGTGACTATTCATGTCGAAATAACACTATTTCAAACATCATAAACTTTTCTGCTCACACAAATTTAAAACTTACATTTAATCATGAAATTCACAACTATAATACACGACATGCAAAAAATCTTCACATTTCTAAATTTTGTTCCACGAAGTTCGGCAAAAGGTCTCTGGAATACATTGGTCGGATACAATTTAATAAACTGCCTGATGACCTTAAAAATGAAATGTCGAGTGGTAAATCTCAAAGACCAGAAATGAAGACCTATTTCTTGAATCTTTTTGAAAGTGATAGTTTTTAGCTCAGTTTCTGTGAATAGTCTATATATTGTGTTTTAGGTTTAAATGTTTTTCTTTTCTTTTTTTAATATTAAGTTCACAGAATGTTTAAATGTTTTTATTTTCTTTTTTAATATTAATTTCACAGAATGTTTAAATGTTTTTCTTTTCTTTTTTAATATTAAGTTCACAGATTGTTTGAATGTTTTTATTTTCTTCTTTAATATTAAGTTCACAGATTGTTTAAATGTTTTCTTTCCTTTTTTAATATTAAGTTCATAGATTGTTAAAATTTGTTTAAATTTTTATTGTTTAAATGTATACTATGTATTGTTACAAGAAATGTACTATTTTTTTTATGTACCGTCCCAAATGAGTTTTCTCGTACAACTCCTGGGAATATAATATCATGATATTCATGTCTTATATGTTTTATTAATAAATAAAAAAAAAAAAACAAAAAAAAATCAATGCGCCAACGTGACTATTCATGTTGAAATCATGCGCCAACGTGACTATTTATGTTGAAATCAGTGCGCCAACGTGACTATTTATGTTGAAATCAAGTGTCTTATTTGCCATGTAATAAATACGCATTAAACAACAACGTCGTGTCTTCTGTCAATCTCTAACTGGGGTAGGAACTCCAACCTCAGAAACCTAATCCTACAATTGATTATAATGAAATGAATAAGTCACCCAGATACCAACATAATATTAAAATTCCTAAATTCCACACAAGTCATGGTCAAAATAGCTTTGTCTTCAAAGGTGTAAAAAATTATAATAATCTTCCGAATGAACTAAAAACTATTAAAAATAATACATCAATAAATAAATTTAAAGTTAATCTAAAGAAATTTTTCGAACTCGTGTAAAAACAACATTAAATTTTAATTAGTATGAATGTATTATTGTTTTATGTTTTTTCTTTATATATCCTATGTTTTTATATTTTCTCGTGTACTCGTATTTAAAATTATATAAACTCTTATAAATAAACAACTACGACAGTGTAAGTCATTCTCCAAGCACAAGAGTTAGTCTCTTTTTTTGTAGAGTTACAGTGATAACATTTACTAGATGTGTAAAAGTAGACATGTTTAGAATTTTACAAAAACATGTACTTTTTATGAAATTTATGAATAAAAAAAAAAATTTAAAAAATGTAAAAAATTAATTAATAAACAAAATTGTTATTTTTTAATTATTTAAAATTTTGCGTTTCTTCCTCAGGACGACGAGCTGGTGCGCAGTGGGCTCGCGTGCGAGAAAGAGGCTCTGCAGCTGTTGGAGTCCGCCGACTGGAGGAGAGAGAAGACGGGGCCCTGCGTGGGAGACTTGGTGGAGTCCCTCAGGCATCCCAAATATGGCAAGATGTTCCGTCTCACGGTAAGTAATCCAATGATTAGTACACCACTACTACTACCATCGCGCCGTAGGGGTAGCCAGAGAGAATGGACCGCCGCACACGTCTATCTTGACATAAATTCTTAGCTTCTTCCACATTTATACACCTTGTCATACATGCCCTTCGGTTCTGTCTACTTCTGACATGACCAGACTTAAGATTTTAATTTATATGATCATGCCACGTCTTCTTCGGTCGTCCTCGTCTCACGTTACCGTTAATTTTCGCCATATATACTTGTTTCACCGTTCTTTCGTCGTCCATTCGTTCTACGTGACCAAACCATCTCGGAGCCCCTTTCTTAATCTTATCAATTATACTTGACTCAGATTTACACTCTCGCCTGATTTCATCATTCGTAATCCTGTCATACATTGATTTCCCACACATTCGTCAAAGAGATCGCATTTCAACCGCGTTCACTCGGCTTTCATCCTTCCTCTGCCAGTTCCATGTTTCCTGAATAAAAGAAAATAAAAAAATAAATAAAATAATATATATTCGCACATACATATTTATATTATTTATTTTTTTACATACATATACATATATATTAAGTTTATACACATCATTGATACTTTATACATTACTACATTTTACATTTATAAATACATATTAATCATTACCAGTTAGTCCACATTTGATCGCAGAAATCCATTCCCGCTCGAGCAAACCATGGAACAATTCTCAATGGAATTCCATTGTAATGATTTAATAACTTATATTTACATATACATCATGGTCGGGTTGTGGTCCCGTGGTTAGCGTCTCGGACTCGCGACTCAAAGGTCCGTGGTTCGAATCCCTCTCTACCCCAACTTGATTCCCTTTTTCTAATAGTGAGTTATTTACGACTCGTTGGAAATGGCCCTCAAAATTAAATATTTGGGTAAATCATAAAAATGCAAATATTTATTTTTTACTATAGTCCTTAAAATAAAGTTTGATTAGAATGACAGCTGTCAGCAAAAGTGGGGACATAACTTTGTAGTAACGTCTAAGGAGTGATTTATATTGACACACGAAAAATCATTCGTATCTGGCGTGTTAATTTATTTTTGTTATGTTAATTGAAATCAACATAATTATATAAAATCAGCTTTAAAATACACTTAATTATTAACTACGTTTTTACAAGGTTACATAATTTTGAAAAAACGTTAGAGATGGCACAAATTGATCAATGTAAATTGATCGAATAAAAAAATAATTCATTTGATGTTGTTCATGAAAAAAGTATTTGTCTTATTTTTTAGTAAATAATTGTCTTAAACACACTAAAATAGGCTTGTTTTTGCGTTTTTATATCAATTTTCGGAAACAGAGTCTCATGTTTGCATGAAAAAACTGATACAATCGATTTGATCGGTACATGATCAGTGATCAATAATTTCCCAGCACTGGTGACATTAGTTTGGCAGCTGTCATTTTAATCAAGATATATTTTAAGGACTATAATTTAAAATACTTGATACTTGACCAGGTCAACAGTTTTGAAAAAAGGGGAATATATGAATTGACGTGTAATTGTCCTAGTTCATATATAGGAACAAAGCGGGAGAGCAATTAAATATAGACTGACAGAGCATTTAGCTTTACATAGATTATATAACGATATATCAAACTATGCATCACATTTAAAAGAGTGAGAACATCATTTTGACGAATCAAAACACATAAAAAAATGATTACAATATTTGAGTTTGTCCAAATGTTTGTAGACAAAAAACTAGATTTCATCCCCCCAGGAGTCATTAAGATTAACAAATTACAACAGGGATGGAGAATACCTTAAATAAGGAAATATGGAAGTCTAGGCATTTACAGAGCTGAGCGACGTCTACAAAGAAACTAATGGGGCAAAACGTAAACCTACTCATTTACGAGTAGTTGAGTTGCCTTCTGTTTGATGTGCGTATGCGGTTTCTGGACTATTCTTAATTCTATGATTACGAGTATGTTGTTAATATTGACAGCTCGCTCGGGGGTTGAATCCAGTCGTTGTCTACAAAATTTGGACAATCTCAAAATATTGGTAGGAAATATTTAACTGGGGGAATTTATCAATTCGTTCAATCACAGAATTCAATTGATATTAAAAAATTATATAAAATAATCTCTTAAATCAGCTAACAACAGGCCATAATTCTTTTGTCTGTGTCATATAACATTGATAATTATTTTAGATAATTATAATCGTGTCTAAGAAATTGATTACATTAACCTCATCAATCAAAGGGTCACGTAATAACTGTTCTGAGTCATTGCTCGCGCAACATTATCTCTTGTCTGAGTAAATCAAAATAACGTATTGAGAATTTATTGTTTTAATTAATAAAATAATATGGAATCATTAGCCGGTTGATGCCCCCTGTTAAGTGCAAGGCATCTCCAGAAAGTAAGAGTGCTGTTAGACTAGTGCTGTGAGAATTTTTTTTCCAAAATCTGACAACACTAATTGGTAGTGGGGGTCTCCTGAACACAACCTCGTCAGTACCAAAACTTGCCTCGTAGTATTCGTTTCTGTGAAAGATGTCAAGTTGAGAAAGTTGACAGCTTTAAATACTTGGGAGTTCACATAACTGGGGATGGAAGCATGCACAAAGAGCTCGCAACCCGCCTAGGAATTGATAAAGCAACTTTGAACATGAGTGGTGTTGGTCAACTCTTGTATAATGCCAGTACTCCTGTATGGGTGCGAATCTTGGCACCTTACCAAAGCTCAAAACACCAAACTTCTGAGTTTTGGGAGTAAGTTCTTGAGAAGAATATTAGGTATAAGGTGTTTCAATTTTATAACTAATATTGAAGTCCGAGAACGGACGCAGCAGCCTACTATAACGACCTAGCTTGGGCACGTGCTGCGCATGCCTCAGGAGAACCTAAACCCAGGTTGTCTCTTCTTTAAACCTGCGGGCTCACGCCGTCCTGGAAGGCCGTCAATGTCGATCTTTAGACTTTATTCGGCGGAATTAAGGGGCGCTGGATTGACGTGGGAAGAGGCGAGAGTGCTGGCCGGCGATAGGGTCTCCTGGAGGCAACTGGTGAGGTCCACATGCCCCACTTAGAAGGGATG
>NW_028278305.1:0-96804 GCF_059751315.1 Micrasema longulum
GTTGAATTTATCTATTAGGTCGTCTAGTTGTTTGCTTGTTGTCACTGGATCTGGGATGGAGAATTTGTTTCTGAGGGAGAGTTTGACTTTTTTCCAGTTGACTTTGGATGGGATTGTTGGTGGGAATGAGTTGATTGTGTTTTCTAGGATGAGAAAGACGGGGTTATGGTCTGAGTTTAGTTCGTCGGTTGTGTATATAGTGTGTTGTCTGTTGAAATTGACGGTCAGGGCTATGTCAAGTACGTCGGGTGTATAGCCTGCGGAGTGGAAGAAGGTGGGTTCTTTTGGGGCTAGGATGTTTAGTTTGTCATGTCTGTCAATGTATTGTCTGAGGGAGATACCGGTCGTGTTGTTTGTTCTGCTGTTCCAGGTTTTATGTTTACAGTTAAAGTCTCCGGCAATGATTGTTGGGGTGGTGGTGGCTGTTAGGGTGGTCAGGTCGGGTAGATGAAGTTTGTTGGGGGGATGTAGATGCTTTTTAGGGTGAGGGGGCCAGAGGTGTGGGGATTGATGTAGATTCAGCAGTGGTCAGTGAGGGGGAGGGGTCAATGGAGAAGGCGATGTTTCGTCTTACCATTATGCCCGTTCCCCCTCCAGTTTTTGTCAGTCTGTCGTTGCGTATGAAGTGGAAGTTTGGGATGTTACATGAGTGAGAGGGCTTCAGGTGGGTTTCGTTGATGAGAAGGATGTCGATTTTGTGTAGGGAGGTGAAGTGTGTAAGTTCTGGCCTGTTGTTGAGCAGGCCGTTAGCATTCCAGAAGGCTATGGTGAGGGGTTTGGTGGGGGAGGGGTTAGTCATCTTGGGAGAAGATGGACATTATGGCTGGGGCGCTGGAGATGAGGGTTGTTATGAGGTCGGAAGGGTTGGATGCATTCAGAAGTCGAGGGAATAGGTCTGTGATTACGGAGAGGGCTTTTTTGAAGTTAATTAATGAGATTAGGTTTAAGATGTCTGCTAGGGGGTTGTTTTTTGGGTTGGCGTTGGTGGAGGTTGGACGTTGGGGGTGAGTGAATGGGGGGGGGGGTATGGGGGTTGGTGTGATGGTTGGGGGGGGGGAGGTATTGGTCTTGGCGGTGATGTTGGCGTAGGTAAGTGTGGGGGTGGTTGTTTTGGAGTGTCTTACTTGGGAGAGTGCTGGCCTTGGTGGTGGTACCTCTCTTGGTCTGGGGTATTGGGGGCAGCCTCGGTAGTTGGCTGGGTGAGGGCCGTTGCAGTTTGCGCAGGTGGCTGGTCCGTCTTCCCTTTTTTTGGTGCAGTCGGTGGTGTGGTGGGAGCCGGCGCACTTGACGCACTTAGGTTTTACCCTGCAGCAAGCTGCAGAGTGTCCGAATTCTTGGCAGCGGTGGCATTGTGTGGGTGTGGTTTTTCGGTTGAGGTTTTCAACCTTGATTTTGAGGTTGAAAACCTCTGTGATGGAGTAAATTTCTCTGCCTGAGGGTGAGTTTTCCGTTTGAACCAGCACCAGGGGCATCGGTCTCCTTTCTGGGCCTTGTTTCATCCTGTGGACTGAGACCACAGGGAGGAGTTCGGAGAGTTCGTTGAGGATTTCCTCCTCTGTGATCTCAATTGGGATGCCCCTGATGACTGATTTTATGAGTTTATCTTGAGCGGGGGTGAAGGAGTGAAACTCAGTTTTGTTCTCTTCGAGCAGTCTGGTTGCCGATCTGAAGTCATCTATGGAGTTGACTTGGAGTTTCACTCCTTCTTTGTTGGATTTGGCGTGTCGGGGAGTGATCCCTATTTCTTTTAGGGCTAGTCGGGTGTCGGTCCATTTCGGGCCTCCGCTTCGGATTATTATTGGCGGAATGTTGGTTCTAGTTGATTTTTGTAGGGTGGGGGGGAGGTCGGTCATTTCGACTTCTTCAATTGCTTCCTCGTCCGAGTCGCACGTATCGTCGTTGTCGTCGGAGAGGGCGTGGTATCGATTGTTGGTAGCGGTGTTAGGGGAATTGGGCGGAGACCTGGTGTTTGCTCTCCTTTTTTTGGTGGGGGTGAGCCATTCGGTGCTGGTGGACGGAGTTGGTTCAGGCTGGGCGGTGGGCGAGGTGGTGGCGTGGTTGATTGGGCGGGTGTTGGTGCGTGTCACCCTGTATTTTTGTGTGAGCATCGAATTGTAATCAATGCGGGCTGGGGTCTGTGGGGGAGGTTGTGATGGTGGGTTCCCGAGTGAGGTGAGGAGAGCGCATATTTCGGCGTTTGTAAGTTCTTCGATGGCTGTCAGTAGTTGTTTTCTTTCTTTTTCCATTTCATTAGTGGGTATGTTCGGTCGGGTGTATAAGGTCCTTGGAGATAGCGGTGGTGGTCGGGCGGGCGAGTGTTAGAGAGAAGAGAGAGAAAAAAAAAAAAAAAAAAAAAAAAAGATTATAGATAAATGAACTTTTATGCTTTAGGAGCTTTTTTGCTTGAAGAGCTTTTTGCTAGAGGAGCTTTGCTTGAGGAGTGTTACAGAGGTTGAGTTTACTGAGTTTAATTAAAAGTGATTTGATATCGGTGGTTGAACTGTGAGTTTACTGAGGTGAATGAACTGAGGTGAATGAACTGAGGTTAATGAACTTTATGCACTTGAGTTTACGGAACTGAGTTTATTGGCTGTGTTGTATAGAAAACTGAATTTAAAGTTGCTAGGTGCACTGGGGTTGATGAACTGAACTGATTTTACACAATAACAAGAGAATTTAACTGAAACTGAGTTTATATTTAGGAATTACTGAGAGTGGGTTTGGCTGTACGTGTTGTTCGCTAGGCGTTTGGACGTGTGTTGTCGTGTGTGTTTAATATTTATTATTTCAAATGTACACATTATATAGGGCGTGTTGCGGGCTCCCGCTACCTGCGTCCGAACCGGCGTTAGGCCAATACGGGAGTGGGGGGGGAAATACTGCTCCCACTATACCCGGCTGGCGCGCCTCCCCCAAAGTGCATATAGGGAGGTGCCGGTGCTCGGCCCGGTCACTTCGCTGGGAGCCGCCGCACGCGCCACATCAATTACAAAATGCCTTTCTAAAGGCAAACATTAGTTTCGTTTGCAAAAAAGCCTTTTTTAAGGCAGTCCTTAGTCTCGTTTACACAAATGCAAAGTCCCATGTTAGGGCAATAATTGGTCAAGCGTCTAGATTCAGGCCTGTAACACAAATTTCTGCTCTATAGTACCCCGGTATCGCTAAAGACCCGAAAGTGGAATATTCATCCTTTATTGTAGGTCCAACATTTAGCCTACAGATACCGGGGGGCCCTAACTATATTATTGCATATTTCATTCACATTTTTAACCGTCCGTTACACCGTGTATGTCCACAGACCCTCGCGGGCCTTTCAAGGTGACCGGAACTACCTTGAATGTGCCCGAGTGAGTGTCGGGCGCGGGGGAGGGTGGTGAGGGGGGAGCGGGGAGTGTAGCGGGACGGGCTGTTGCGGGAGGCGGTAGTGCCAGCGGGGAGACGGGGGGTTGGCTGCGGGTAGTCGGAGCTGCGCCGCTCGGCTGCGCGTCGGGTGTTACGTCGGTGAGCGGGTGACTCATAATATAATGTTTTGGAAGTCTATGTTTGTAGTGGAATGGAATACTTTCGGCGTTGTAATTACCGAGCGCGGAAATTAGCGGGTTGTGGTGCTGCGATAAGGATTTATAGAAAGTTATTGTTTGTTGAATGGTGAGTTCTTGAATCGTAGGGAATTTAATTTTTACGTGGAGTTTTTGCAGGTTTGTGCGGCGGGGAGTATTATGAATTATGGAGAGGGCTCTGTTTTGAGTTGTTTGTAATTTTTTGTATTGTGTGTTAGAAATGCTGCCCCACACCGGGAGTGCGTAGGTGAGTATGGGGCGGATTAACGAAGTATAAATTAGTTTTTTAACTCGGGGGTGCATAGGGGATTTTTTGTTAAATATGGGACTTATTGCTGCCATGGCTGCGAGGGTTTTTGACTTTATGATGTTCAGGTGGGGATTCCAGTTAAGTCTCGCATCGAGATTTAGGCCGAGGTATTTAACCTCGCGGCTCCATTCTATGTTTTTGGTGCCCATGACGAGTTTTGCCTTGGGAGTAGGGATGTGGCTTTTTGTGAAGTAGATGGTCTCCGTCTTGGCCTCATTTAATTTCAGTCGCCAGCTGCTGTAGTAGCTGGCGAGCTGCGAGGCGTCAGTCTGGAGGTGTTTGGTGGCTAGTTCAGCCGAGCGGGAGGAGACATATAGAGCCATGTCGTCGGCGTAAACTGCCTTCTGACATTTCTGGAGGGAGGGAAGTCGTGTGTGTACACGTTGAAGAGGAGCGGGCCGACTATGCTGCCCTGGGGGACTCCCATGGGGATGGACCTGGGGGTGGAGTGATGGTTGCTGATTGATACTACGAAGGATCGGTCGGAAAGGTAAGATTTTATTATGCGAATGAGGTATAAGGGGGTGTTGGTGACGAGAAGTTTGTGAATGAGGCCATCGATCTAGACGGTATCGAAGGCCTTTTCCAAATCGAAGAGCGCCATAGCCGTCGATCGGTTTAAGTTGAATTGAGTGCTAATGTGCTCGACTAGGCGGGTGAGCTGATGTGTAGTGGAGTGGTATGGTCGGAAGCCGAACTGTTCTTCTGGGAGGGTGTCATGGGAGTTGTGAAAAACTGATAGTCGGATGTGGAGGACTTTTTCGAGAAGTTTGCTGAGGGAGTTGAGGAGGCTTATTGGTCGGTAGTTGGCGGGGTTGGTATGTATTTTTCCGGGTTTGGGGAAGGCTAGAACGGTGGGGCGTTTCCAGGCGGTGGGGAAGTGATTTTTTAGAAGGCAGGCGTTGAAGATTTTCGTAGTTTCTATGATGGCTCTAATGGGGAGGTGTTTGAGTAGTATATTGTGTATTTGATCGGGGCCTGCGGCTTTGTTGTTATGGAGGCGTTTGATTATGCGAATAAGTTGGGCGGGGGTGCAGAGGGGGATGTCTTCGGAGGGAGTTTCGGGGGAATGTTTGATGTTGTGGAGGGAGGCTGCTACTAGGCGGTCCTTCTCGGGGTCGCCTAGGCCGCTGGTGACCGTATACGCTTTTTCAAACGCATCGGCCATGACGTTTGCCTTTTCGGAATTTGAGGTGGCGGGGTGGGTGGCGCCTAAGGGGGTGAGGGGGGGGATGACTGAACCGCGGTTTTTTAGAGATCTGGCTATCCGCCAGACCTCCTCATTTCCGGGCATAAGTTGGGACACTTTATGTTCCCAGGTGGCATTTTTATGCAGAGTGATTTCCTGGCGTATTTCTCGGTCTTTTCTTTAAATAAATAAATAAATAAAAAATATGGTGTTCAGGGCAGATTTAATTTGTCTATCACGAGTGTGTTGAAACATTTTACGGAGGTGGTTTTTCTGAGAGATGAGGTCGAGAATGTGCGGGGGGAGGAGGGTGTTATGGGGGTGGGGAGCTCGACAGGGGATGTTCCTGTCCCGAGCCTCTTGGATGATGGTGGTGAAGAGTTCCACCGCGTCGTCGATTTCGGCCGGGGAATTGAGGGTGGCGGAGGAGAGATAGATGCTGGTGTTTATGTGCGCCCTGAAGTCGTCCCAGTTCGCCTCTCGATAGATGAACCTTTCTCTGTGGGACCCTCCGGGGGCACCTCCCAGCGTGAAATGCACCGGGAGGTGGTTCGAGGAGAGGGCCTGGAGGGTCTTGAGTTCAGAAATCGAGGTGACGTTTTGTACCAGGGCGATGTCCAGGGTGGAGGGGAATTTCGCGTATGTTTTGTGGACTGTTGGTGTGTCTGGAAACTCAATGGTGTAGTCCCTTCTCTCCATGTGGGAAAAGAGGCTACGACCGTTGGCGTTGGTTCTATAATTATTCCAGTGTGGGTGTTTGGCGTTGAAGTCTCCGGCTATGATGACCTTTGACCCCAGCGCCAGTAGTGTGTCTATGTCGCGTGTGTTGTTTTTTGAGAGGGCGTTATCTCTGGGCATGTAGGCGGTGATGAGGGTGATGAGTTGGTTGTTGGCTTCGATCTGGACGGCGGTGGCCTCTGTGGCCGAAAGGGAGGGGGGGGTGGTCAGTAGGGTGTGGGCGACCGTGTCTCGGACGAGAACGGCCGTTCCACCACCTCTGGAGCTGAGGCGATCATTCCTGTAGATGTGGTAGCCGGGGAGGGGGAGGCGGAGGTGTTTGTGTGGTTGCAGGTGGGTTTCGGTGACGAGAATGACGTGTATACCTGACTGCAGTGCAAGCGACAGCAGCTCCTCGGCCTTGCTGCCATGGAGGCCGTTGGCGTTCCACAGGAGTACGGAGGTGATGTCGGGGGTCTGCTTAGACATCGAGGAGGGAGAGCATCATGAGTATGAGGGCCTCGATCTTCTGCCTCTTGGTGGTGCACCTGGCTAGCATTGGCTGCGCATCTAGGATGATCGTCACAGCCTTCATGATGTCGAAGGTTTCGTCCTCCTTGGTGGCGGGCTGAAAGTCCTCCTGCGGGGGGGGGCGGGGGGAGGCAGCTGTTGGTGTCCTCGTGGTGGTCTGTGGAGCATAGTGATGGGCCGGGGGGGATGGGGGGTGTCGGGGGGACTGTAGTGGAGGGAAGGAGAGTAGGGAGGGGGGGGTTGGTTGGGTTGGCTGGAGCTGCCTCGAGCGACTTGCGCCCATGCTCGGCTGTCTGTTTGGGAAAAAACAGGGTGGCGATGGGGGGGCATGGGGGGGCGGGGGTTGTGGCGTGGCTGTATGGACGCCACGTAGTCTATTAGGTTTTGGCAACCGCTGTAATTGGCCGGGTGGGCCAGGCCGCAGTTACAGCAGGTGGGGGGGGTGTCTGGGGGTTTAATGCAAGATGAGGTAGGGTGGTGGCGGTCACATTTGACGCACCTGGCGGGGTGGTGACAGTTTTTGGACGCATGTCCAAAATTTTGACAGTTGAAGCACATCGTGCCATGGCTCAGATGGTTAGCTTTGTACTTTTGAAAGTGGATGATCACATTGGTAATTGCCCGGACTGATGTGATCAGCTTTCCAATATCGGTGGTGGGGGGGAATTGGGCCAGGTAGATGGGCCTTTCGCTTTTAGTGCGCATAAGTGATATTTTTAGGGGGGGGAAGCCTTGTGTGGTGAGGTCGGCGGAGATGTCCTCGCAGTCCATGATGGGAAGGCCGCGGATGACAGTTTTTTTTGGCCTTTCGGCCTCGGGGGTGAACGTGTGGAAGTTCGATCTCGACGCTCCGAGGAGCGTGATTAATTGAGCGTGGTGCTCGAGGGTGGTCACAGAGATGGTGGCTGTGCCCATCTTTGTGTATTTTAGCGTGAAGTTTGTGGTGACTTCACGCACTTTATTAGTTATGTCCCCATGGGTGGAAGTTCCCATGGTTACTACCACGGGAGGAATGCGGGGTTTGGGGGGGGAGCGGGTGGTGTTTGTAGACGAGTTCTGGGGGATATGCAGGGGTCTGGCTTGGTTGGAAGGAACCGAGCGTTTCGGGGGCAGGAAGATGCCAGGAGCATCCCCAACCTCCGGAAGGCCCGTGTATCCGACAGCCCTCAATATCGTGGGGGGTCGGCGCGGCTTCGTCTTCCTGGTTCCTCGCAATCGGCCCACCCGGCGTAAACGGGAGGCCTGGGAACCCGGCACGCGGCGATAAAAGCACCGAAAGCTAGGTCAACCTCAGTAGTCCTGAAAAGGACTTTCCACCCGGTCCAAGTGGTAAAAGGAGGCGAGCGCAGTCGGAGCGATCAAGGCGGCGGCCACAGCAAGGAGCGAAGAGAGAGCGGGAGGCGGCGGCGGACTCAGGAGCACAGCACAGAAATAAAACACTCGTGTCGGAGGACAGTAGAGAACTGATTTATTCATTCGAGTTACACGGCTTATAAAGCGTCGCTCGCCGCGCTAGACGAGTTGCCCCGTAGCGCCGCGCAGATTGGCTCGAGGCGGCGCGGGTGGGCTATCCCCACCACTGCCGGCCCTGCAGTAGCCACGAGCGGCGTAAATACGGGCGCGTTATGCGCGCGCGGGCCATTTCGCTACTAGCCACGACGAGCGAGGCACGTGTAACCAAATCACAACAAGCATATGAATATTACAACAATACATAATAATGTCAAACAAATATCGACAGTATATCGCACAAATTTCTATATATTTTCCCGGCATAGGTCGAGGCCGAACCCGCAAGTGACAACTGCGTCTTTATTAAGGGTTCAGCACTCGACTCACAGCTATGCCGGGCCCTATATTTATTGATAGCAACATTTTATTTTTCATTTTATTTTATTTATACAAATAATACGGCCAACGTGGCCGTTCCTATGGGCATTCATGCGCGTCCGGAACACTCCCCCCGTGCAGCTCGCCTGCACTGTGGACATCCCGGCCGCGCGGTCCCTCGTTAGGTAGAATAACTGCTACCTTCACAGCTGGTCTGGTGTAAGTCCCGCTTGTTGTCTTGACGTCCACCACACGAACTTGCCCGTCCCGGGCAGGGTCGGCCCGCGTTATCCTTCCTCGGGGCCATCGGTTCCGCGGCAAGTTGGGGTCGATGATAATCGCCAGGTCTCCCACCTGAAGGGGTGGCGCTGGATCACGCCATTTCTTGCGTTGCGCTAGCGTGGGTAGATACTCTGTCAGCCAGCGACGCCAGAACATATCTGCGATCTGCTGCGAGATACGCCACTGTTTGCGGAGACAAGCTCCTTCTTCCGTCTTGTCGAAATACGCTAACGTCGGCTGTGTGTTGGCGGCTCCAAGTAAAAAATGGTTTGGGGTGAGCGGTTCGTCGTCGTCTGCCTGTGTTGAAATGTGGGTCAGGGGGTGGTTATTGACCGAATACTCAGCTTCCGCTAGTACGGTCTTGAGTGTTTCCTCGCGAGGCGTCTGTTCCTTTAGCGTCGCTTGTAGAGCTCTCTTCACCGACCTTATAAGCCTTTCCCAGGCTCCCCCCATGTGGGGTGATGAAGCAGGTATGAACCTCCATTCCATTTGGCGATTCGTTATTTCAGTGAGCAGCTTGGGGTTTGTCAGAAGTTCGGCCACGGCTTCACGGAGCTCCCTGTCGGCCCCGTGGAAGTTAGTGGCGTTATCTGAGTACATCACCTTGGGACAGCCTCTTCGGGCGGCCATCCTTCTGATTGCCATAATAGCCGCATCACTCTCTAGGGATGAAGCGAGCTCGATGTGTATTGCTCGCGTCGTTAGGCACGTGAATAGAGCGCCGTATCTTTTCTCTCGCCGGCGGCCTATGGTCACTGTCATAGGCCCAAAGAAGTCTAGGCCACAGTGAGTGAACGGAGGCATGCGGTACGCTAGCCTGGCTTCAGGCAGTTGACCCATGAGTGGCGCGCGTGGTTTACTACGTGCCGCTTGGCACGCGGGGCATTCACGCGCTATCTTCTTCGTCCTATTTCTGAGCTTCAATATGAAGAACCGAGCTCTGATATCCGCTAGGGTTCTCTCCACGCCCGGGTGTCCACCCGTCGTGTGGTAGTGTGAGATGAGGAGGCGCACATATTGGCAATCGCCATCTAAAACGGGCGGCGCGACGCTTCCTGTCGCGATGCCCTCTGCGGCCTGCAGTCGGGTTCCCATTCGGATTATGCCTTCGCCGTCTAGGAAAGGGCAAGTCGCGTGCAGGCGACTTCCCGGTGGGATGGGTTTCTTCGTTTTAAGCATCTCGAGCTCCTCTCGAAAGGCGGTTTCTTGCGATCGTCTGATCCAGCTTACTTCGGCTGCTAATGTCTCGGTGGCGCGCAACTCGCGGTCCCCGCCCGGTTGTGCTGCGGGGACCGTGCGGCGGCATCGTGCGATGAATCGCTGCATCCATGCTGTGGTCCGGATGAGTTTTATCCAGGAGGAAAAACGCTCCGGCCGGGGAAGGGCCTCTTCCCTATTCGCATGACCGACGAAGTGGCGCGTCGGTTTTGCCTCTAACTGGTCCCCGGACGGCTTGATAAGGGCTTTCTCCTTAGGCCATTGGGCCTCCGGGCTGCGTAGGAATTGTGGGCCATTGAACCACAATCCTCCGGGCCTTAGGTCGGGAGGGTCCTTGTCTCGGGTCCCCAGGTCAGCGGGGTTGTCTTTCGTTGGGACCCATTTCCACTCCGTCAGGTTCGTCAGTTCGTCGATTTCTCCGAGGCGGTTGGCCACAAAGGTGGAGTACTTCAGGGGGTCAGTCCGGATCCAACATAGGACTGTGCTGGAGTCCGTCCAGTACACGGTGCGCGCAATGTTGGCCCGGCTTTCTTTCTTCAGGGTGGCGGCCATACGGGCCGCTAGCAGCGCGGCTTGTAACTCTAGCCGCGGCACAGAGAGTGGTCTCAGCGGAGCCACTTTGCATTTTGCCATTACGAATTTCGCTGACTCGTTGTTCGTAAAATACGCGACGGTGCAGCAGGCTTGTTCAGATGCGTCGCAAAATACGTGTAGGGTTATGGGGTCCGTTTTAGAGCGCAATGAGCAGCGCGGGATCGCACAACCGTTCTCGCTCAGGAGCTGTAGCCATTCTTGCCATTTCTCCACGTGGTCGGGCGTCAGGGGTTGATCCCATCCCGTGTTGGATCGCCATACGGCTTGCAGCAGTATCTTCGCCCGGATCGTAAGGCAGGCTATGAAGCCCACCGGGTCGAAGATGCTCATGGCCGCACTCAGCATCTCGCGCTTCGTGGGCCTCCGTGGTATTGCAGGTATTCCTTCTTCGTGGTTGAACACGAAGTTGTCTCTCCGAGGGTCCCAGACAATTCCCAGGATACGCTCCGTTGTGATCTCGTCGCCGATCGTGATGGCGGTGTTGGCGCGGCCTTCGTGCTTCACGTTGTCCAGGACGGCCGCCCGGTTTGAGGCCCACCCTGTGAGCTGGAATCCCCCACGGCTGA
Source organism: Micrasema longulum (assembly GCF_059751315.1). Lineage (NCBI taxonomy): Eukaryota > Metazoa > Arthropoda > Insecta > Trichoptera > Brachycentridae > Micrasema > Micrasema longulum. The sequence goes on from NW_028278305.1 coordinate 10,798, forward strand.
GTACGAGGGTTACGTCCTGTACCAGCCGTGCGGCGGCTTCTTCGCTATCCACGGCATCCAAGTAATCGTCCATATACATGCGTTTTTCTATGGCTTCGGCGGCTTCTGGATATTCCGCGGCGTGGGCTTGTGCCACTTGATTCCTCACAAACTGGGCACTGCTCGGGGAGCACTTCAAACATCATTGAGGAGAGCATGAACGTCGATGGGTCCTCATCCTCTTCTAGTCTCCACAGGAACCGTTGGGAGTGGCAATCGGCCTCCCGGATCCTGATGCGCAGGAACATCTCCCTGATGTCTGCGGCTATGGCGACTCGGCCTTCTCTAAATCTGATCAGGTTACCCAGCAGGGATGAGAGCAGGTCTGGGCCGGTGAGAAGATGCTCATTCAGAGACGTTCTTTGAAATTGCGCGGCTGCGTCGAACACTACCCGAATTTTGCCCACTTTATTCGGGTTTGTTACCGCAAAATGCGGCAAGTACCATTTGCGTGGATGATACGCGTCAATCTCTTCAGGTTTGAGTTGAATCGCGTAACCCTTGTTTATGTAGTCGGTTATCTTGGCCCGATAGGCGTTGGCCAGCCCGGAGTCCTTGCGCAACTTCCTTTCTAAGGAGCGCAAACGGGTTAAGGCCGCTAGGCGATTGCAGGGCAGAGTGTCGCCGTCCTTTGCCCATAGCAGGCCAGTCTCCCATCGGCCGGATGGGAGCTGTCTGGTGGAACTGCTCATTATTTCCTCCGCGCGCACGTCCACGACGCGGCGTCTCTCTCCTATAGAGACTCCCAATGAGTCTACTGCAAAGCTTTGTTTCACTAGTTCTTCTAGCTTATTGTCGTTTGGACTGTGTTCGGCGTGGAAATTCGGGTGTACGGTCCCTCCGTACGTCACTGGGCCTAGGGCGGTGTTCACTGTCATCAATCCATCCTCCCTTATCACAGGCGGGCCGGTGGACACGATGAGTGTGGCGTTGTCAAGACCGATGAGCATTCTCGGCTTGACGGTGGCTTCCCTTGCAGCTTGCGCACTACTCCGGTTCCGGTGTGGTAGATCCATTGACTTGATGGTTTGCGCGTTTATTTTGAATTCACAGCCGCCCGACACAATGGTGACACTTATACGTTGTGAACACAGAGTGTCAATTGCACCACTCGCGCCCGAGATAACCAACTCTTCCTTTGGTCCCGTTACACCGATCGCCCGGGCGATGTCCTCTTCCACCAAAGTGACGGATGATCCTTCATCCATCAATGCGTGAATGTTTATTGTGCCCCGTGGGCCTTTTAAGGTAACCGGCACTACCTTGAATGTAATTGGCACTTCGGCTCTTTTGGTGAGCAACACTTGCTCATTGTCCGCGGGCGCTGCTGGCCCGCTTCGGCTTTTATGTAACAGCCGGTGATGGCTCCGTCGGCACTCGTTGCATTTCGCGGCAACACAATCGGGCGAACGATGGCCCGACTCGAGGCATTGAAAGCACACTGCTTTGTCTTTCACGATTGCCCACTTTTCTGTATATGTCCTTTTCGCGAACTCGCGGCACTGCACCAAGTTATGGCGGTTCGAGTCACAATACACGAAAGAAATAAATACGTATTTATACAAAATTAATATCCAATATTTTTACATGCATAATAAATAAAGCGCCCGCAGTGCAATGCCCGAGCGCGCGGCCGTTGCTGTGTACGCGAGCTGCCGCCTGGGAGTGGGGAGTCGCCCGGCCTCCCCCACCTTACTCCACCCGACGACCAGCCACGTAAATATCGTCGTCCGCCCGCGTGCGGGTTTAGTCGCCAGTATGCCGCGCAGCGCGCAACATATAAAAATGCATAGAAATAAATACGTATTTATACAAAATTAATATCCAATATTTTACATGCATAATACAAATCAAATTCTGTTTTTTAAACTATACATTATTCTCCGTATTTGTCGAGGCCGAACCCGAACCCGAAAGGCCTGTGTCGATATGTGTGTGAGCGGATGGTTGTTGACCGAGTACTCCGCCTCGGCCGAGATATCCAAATAATCTACTGCCATCTTCTCTATTTTTATTGGGTTGAAATTTAGACGGAATCTTGGTTTTATTTCTGCGAAGCGTCCCTGTTAATCTTAAACCATTATTCAATGATTGTTCGGCAAGAGGTATTTATGTGAAAAAATATCAGTGGTAATTCAATACAAATTAACCACATCATTTACTACGCGCTGTCCTTGATTTTTCCCTCGCATTGTTAACTTGGCCAGTGTAAACTTGCGTATTCAAAATGCAAGCAGTTTCCGAATCAGAAGCAGTTCAAATTTTGTCCCATATTTGCCGGGCTTACTTTTCATGTACACACAAAATCGACATTTCCCTCTAAAGACTGTGTAACAGACGCGGCGGATCATCTGGCTTCCGTAGCGATCGCGCCAGTCACAAGAACTGTATACTGTAGGTGCTGATGTCAATGCAGAGTGGCCGGGCGTAGGCGGGCCTCGGCCGACGAACGATAAGCTCCGGGGGAGGTATCGCTGCCTAGAGATCCCTTGCGGGGTCGCTAGTGAGTAGCACTGGCGGCCGCAATCCTGAAGCAGGCAACCGGGTTGTAAGGCCGGTATCGCTCCGTCGGTGGGAACGGCGGGGTGTGTTCCAGGGAAGTAGCCAAGGGTCCAAATTATCCGGGGTCCAAAATCCAATCCAAAGAGTATCCGAGTTCCAAGTCCAGGGGGTAGCGGCGGTCGAATATTCCAGGTGGCGGTGAGGTCCGGTTTGAAGCGAGGCAGGGAGACGAGGTGAAGAGTAAAAGCCCTTAGTAGCGTGACGATTTGACCGATTTATTATTTGCCCAGCGGGACTATATATACAATACATTTTGCCGTGCAGCGGTGGTGCTAGGCCAATAGCGGGCGGTACTAGGTCGACCAATCACGCGGCGACAGAGATAGCGAGCACATTCGCCCGCTTTATCAGTTTTTCTCGCGCCACGTATAAGGAAGCCCCCCTCCCGCTACCCGGCCGCAGTTCCCCACCGACCGCGCGGCGATCAACATTCAAACAGAATAATGAATAATTTTCTCTAATACACAGTAAATAATTTTATAGGCAGTCGGTAATATTTTATTAAATCCTATTCTATAAGCTCTTCAGTATGGCGATGACCACCCCCGAAAGCGACAAATGTTAGTCTTTATTGGGGAGGTAGTACCTCGCATACACATACTGAAGTTCCTGATTAAATATATTGAAAGGCCCCAGGAAGGGCCGCCAAGTTGGCATATGCCGCGTTACTTCGGCAACAGACTGCAAGCCTCCCGTCTACAGTAATATTAAGTCCGGGAGAACACATTTTTCTGCAAGAATTTGTAAATAGAGTCCAAATTGGTTTTATAACTTCCAGTTTATCTCCACTCTCCCGAATTCTTTCTTCCCTCGGTTTGCGGTCATCAAATCAGATGCTACTAAAAATGTGTATAAATCTGTATCGAGGCATGGTAATAAAAAAATATACAATAAACACAAATTTCACAAACAAACTAACCACTTCCTTTACTTACGTTTAAAAAATGAATAGTATATAGAGCGAGCGACTTTCGATTCATCCGTACAAAGTGTCTACGTTTACTGATTCCGTGTCAGATATCCGCTGCTCACGAAATAATCGCCCGATAATCACTGTCTCTTTTCATCTTATTAAAATTATATGTGTGTCTTGCTTAGTGATCCAATTAGATTGCATATCTTTCTCTGAAATGAATGTTTTATATATCTGTCTCAGGGTACTCCAATTTTTGACATTTTCGGAGATCCTGGTGGATAAAATATTTAATATAAAATCATCCAATATATCTAAATTATTTTTTTTCTTATATTTCAAGGTGTATTTGAAGATTACAATTTTTTTATGGTAATGTTTAAAGCGGTTGCCGAGATATTAATTAATTAAGTGCAATTTGCAACGCTGGTTACATCAAAGGAACGGGCAGATTAAATGTTCATGCAACTATACTCATTTTCGTACACAAACATCTTTTTTCTTTATAGATAGTTTAAGATAATTCTATTGACTTCCTATTGTAATCGGGGCTGATAACCGTAATATTGTATCGCGGTATTTGCACATTATGAATTATCCAGTAATTCAGAGCAAGTTGCCACGGTCTGCATTACTGATTGTTCCGGACACGCGAATAACGTTGAATTGGACAAATGAAAATGATATATGTAAATGATAACTGAATGAATTGATAAACACAGCTAGGAACCTGGTATTTGTATGACTGAGCGCTAGGCTCCCAATAAAGATAAATGATTCGCTTTCGAGCCTGGCCTCAGTAATACCGGGGGAATATAGCCAGAGATTACTCTTTCATGTCTATATGTATGTATTTCCTATTGTGTCTTAATCGTGTTTGTAAGGCCCTGAAAAGGGCCTATATTGTATCGCCTATATTGTATTGTACTGTTACTTGTTACATTCATAATTAAATATTTTAGATCTCAAATTGTGTTTTTACTTATTTTGAATCATTCTTCTATTCAGCATGTAACGAGCAACTATTTATTTGGGAAAAAAACATTTTTTACATATAATTCATATAGAAGATAAGGGTACATTAGAACTTGTGAAAATAGTCAATAATCATTTCCCACAGCTATATAAGCTTGACAACCTCGAAAGAATAAGTTAAAATAAAAATATATAAAATTAAATAAAATAAAAAAGAATTAAATATTAGAATTAAAAAAAAAAACATTAATGAAGAGAGTGAGAGAGGTATTTGTCGAACGCCAGTTATTCAGGGTAAGTTTGCATTCAATATAATTATAGGTGAGGTGTGCCACGTGGATGGCTTGTCAGGAGTGGCGGCGTGGTTTCCTGTCCCACGGCGAAGCAAAAGGAAGGACGTGGGATGCGTGGAGGGACGTACCCGACGTCCATGTGGGCGGCTCATCATCAGCGCAGCGGCGTGGGCGCGTGGGTAGCGTCACCGCAGTGCGGCGACGTGGACGCGTGGGTTGCGTCGTAGGCGGCAGCGTTGGGGCTGCGGCGTCAGGGCTGGTTACTGGGCCACGGGGATGGCAAGGCACCCGCCCGTGACCCTCGAAGACAACTGATGCAGGAGAAGAGAGCCCGGAGAGACAGTTCGATGAAGAGAGTTCGGCTAGCGGGTCCGGAGAAGAGAGGGTTCGAGAAGCGGGTGTCAAGGTTTTTATCATCTAGGCGTGCCCACTCCCGAATTGGGAGGACGCCTCCCGCTTCTCGGTCTCATCGCCCTGATTGGCGGGCTCACGCATCGGTTGGGGCGGTCTTCTTTCCCCGCCAACTTATGTTCTTAAAATATAACTTATTCTAATAAACTTAAATAAAAAATTAACAGTCTTATAATTTACTTATATTAACGATCGGAATAATCAGCGCGCGTGCACGAGAAGATGTATGAAGGTAGAGGAAGCGAAATCTATATGCCAAGATAGAGTGACGTGGCGTTCCATCCTCTCTGCCTACTCTTACGTGGAAACAGCGTGATGGTTCCCGTTATATGATTCTACAAACATGGGAATAAATAAGTTTTTAGTTATTTTAAACTCGCGTTTTTAAAATCGTATCTAGCTTCAAAAATATGAACATGTGGTCGGTTCTTGGAGGTACCTTCTCGGTAAGGACAATAGGCTCTCGATTGCCTGAGCGGACGGACATTTATTGCTCAGCTTTAACGACCCTTGCGAAAGGCACATTTCGGGTCCTTGTTACTTACTAAAAAATCTAACGGTATTTTTTAAGATAGACGCGTTTACCGAATAATTATTTTTATACAAAAAATTATAGAATTTATGGATTTGGCACAGCGGTACTTTCGGTCTATATCAAGTTATTAATAAAAAATACACATTATAACAACCCTAAATAAAATTAATTTAAAATTCAAGAAATGTTAGTAATTCAGAAACTGCAAATAAAATGAAAGAGTTTTACCTACCATTAAAACTCGTATTATGTTGCCTCTCTTATCCAGAATATGTTTATGTGAGATAGCATCTCCTTTCCGGCCGGCGTTTCCTAGTTCCTACCCGTCTCTTAATACCGTCCTTTTTCTATGGCAACCCTTTTTGTCTCTCATGTTGGTATTACAGCTGTCACTGGCAGGGAATCTATTCCTTTGTTTCAATTGTGTCTCACCAGGCAGGAGTTGATCATATTCTGGATAAGAGAGGCAACATAATACGAGTTTTAATGGTAGGTAAAACTCTTTCATTATGTAGTGCCGTCTCTTATCCAGAATATGTTTATGTGAGAAGTGTTTGTTATCGCCTGGTGACAGCGGTGATGTCAATTGTGATATACTGTTTAGAGGAGTATTAATACTGGATGATACTGGCTAGGAGCCGAGATATCATCTCCAGATACAGATCATAAGCGCACACAGTGGTGATGTCAGTTGTAATATACCATTTAGAACATAATACCAGATGATACTGGCCAAGAGCCGAGATCTCATCTGCAGACACATAGATCATGAGCACACACAGCGTTGATGTCAATGTGACACTGGATGGTCTGTACACCTGGCCGGAAGCCAAGATATTACCTCCCGGTATACATTTAGATCATTAACCACGATGAGCTCAGTAATACTCGGTAACATTTCAACTCTATACACAGTAACAATTAACATTAAATACATGTTTATGCAACTCACAAGATATAGTGAATAACTGGCATAACGGGTCCGAGAGATTGTCTCTGCTTGTCGTCAGTTAATAGGCCTGAAAAGGCTAGTAAGAGATTTTGAACATGTGCGATTATGATCGGCAACATTATGTCTTATCTCTTTGCAGTAAAACTTTGAGAAGGTATTTTCACTTTGCCAATTCCCCCTTTCCAGGATTTCATTAATAGGATATTGTTGAATCCAGTTTAAGGAAGCCACAGCTGACCTAGTACTACCAGCGAATGCCGAAATACCCGCTTCTTTCAGGAGGGATTTGACCCAGCCGCCGATGATAGTGGGTGAAGCTGGTTTTGCAGTACCACAAGTAGAAACAAAAAGGTTACTTCCTTCCTCTCTTCGGTCTTTACCCAGGGTATATACTTTCCTAAGCCAGAACACAGGATCTATAGCTTCTACATTATTCTTCAAAAGCTTCCAACCTGACTGTCTGTGTAGAGACGAGTCAGTTTTTGATCCAAACACTGGCCATAGGATAATGTGGTCAGAGGCATCAACAAAATAATCTGGCGAACACCTTAAAAGTGTAAGATCGTGAACTCTTCGCCCAGATGCGAGTAATAAAATTAAAGCACATCTACGTGATGCTTCAAACAGGGTTATATCTGTTGGTGGATTATTCTCTAGCCAACTGCATACAATCCTGGGATCCCAAATTGGTGGTTTATGTGACTTAAGAGTGGTTTTACCTATGCCCTTCATGACTTGTTTCACCATCGGGTGGCCACTAAGCTGGCTGTTCCTGTTAGGAATGCTAAGCATGGAAACAGCTGATTTGTGAAGTGAAATAGAGCTGGGAGCAAGACCTACTTTTACTTTCAAGTATGCTAGAAATCGGGCCAACTGGTTTCCAGATGGGTTTTTGAGGTCAACATTATATGTGTTGAACCATTTTCGCCATCTATTCCATGCTACTGAATAAGCTTTAAGAGTGGAGTCCCTCCAACTAGATGTTAAAAGTAACTTTTCCGCTGGAGACCACTCCGTTAAAGATTCTTCCCACCCCCAATCAGCCAAACATCCAGATGGATGTCGTGGATTCTCGGCGGATGGTAACCTGTGGAAGTATCCACGAGGTTGTTCACGAGATCGTTCACTGCTAGAGCAGGTCTCATGGCCCTCGCTCGGATGTCTGGGAGCCAGAACACTTTGGGCCACTTGGGCGCTATGAGCATGTACATCCCTGTCGATTCTCTCAAGTGTGCTAGGACTCGAGGAATCAAGCATGGGGGGGGGAATATCCAAGCCAATGGGTAAGTCCAGAATCTGCTGAAGGCATTGTGGAACAGAGCATTCGGGTCTTTGGTATCCATCGAAACATATTGCTCCACCACGTGAGCTGTTTCCGAGGCAAATAGATCTATTACCGGAGTTCCCCATTTCCTGAAGATAGGTTCCGTTGCCTGAGGCAAAAGAGACCATTCCGGTAGCTTCATGCCCCGAGACAGATGGTCTGCGAGGCCGTTGTATCGACCCGGGAGGTGTTGAACTTCCAGAGTGATACTGTGCTGATCTATTATGCTCAATATTTGATAAGTAAGAAGAAGCAACGTCACTGACCTTGTGCCTCCTTCGTTTCGAAGATACGCTAGAACCGTCTTGTTGTCCGACTGAACAAGTACTGAAGAATGCTTCAAAGTCTCGCTCAGGTACTTGAATGCTTTCAAAATGGCAAACATCTCCTGACGGTTGCTGTGCCACTGCGCTTGTTCCTCCGTCCAAAGACCCGAGAGATGAACGTCGTCCATTTGAGCTCCCCATCCTGTTCCTGCAGCATCTGTTGCCAGAAAGTGCACTGGTCGGGGATTGTGTACCAAAGAATTAGCGACGAGATTTTCTACCCACCAGGATACTTCCTTTATCACTGGATTGGACAATGGAACCTTCCTTCGGAGAGGAAGCCTTAACATTGAATGGACCTGAAATTGCATTTGGCGACAGTGAAGGCGGCCTCTGGGGGTCACATAACTGGCAAAGTTTAGCGATCCGAGAATGCTTTGGGCTTGTCGCAGAAACCACATCTTTTTTCCCAGTAAAAACTGCAACGTTCTGCGAAGCTTTTCCTGTTTTTCTGTGGATAGATACTTGAGATTCTGGTTCATGTTCCAAACAATCCCCAAATATTCCAGACATTGCACTGGAATCAGGACGCACTTGTCTACATTGATCTTCTATCCGAGAGATGTTAGAAGATTGATCGCCTGTTGTGTTTGAATTTCTAATTTTTCTCTGGTCTGATGAGCCAGGAGAAAATCGTCTAGGTAAACAACAACCCGAAGGCCTTTTTTCCTTAGGATTTCTGCAATCCAGTTGGAAATCATAGCGAATGCATGCGGAGCGCTGGCCAGTCCGAATGGCAGGCAGGTCATTTGCAGACACTGACGATTGTAGAACAAGCGGAGAAATCTTCGGTGTGTCGGAGCCACCGGAATGTGAAAATAAGCCTGAGAGAGATCGATTTTTGTCATCCAGTCTCCTGGTTGAAGGAAGCCTGGTATTTTGTGATGAGTGATGAGAGAGAAATGTCTCGTCATCGCATGTAAATTCAGGGCTTTTAAGTTGAAAATAGGGCGGTCGGAACCGTCGCCCTTATTCACAAGAAACATTTACGACAGGAATCCCGCAGATTTGTCTGTCGGTTCTAGAACACCCGACTGTAACATGTTCTTTATTTGAAGAGACATATCGTCGGACGTCTTTGTTTCGTAAGATATTAGTTGATAATTCTTTGGGCTTACCAACGGGGGCTTTGAAAGAAAGGGGATGCGATAGCCGCGTATCATTTTCAGAATGACCTTGGGAGCATCCTGCCAATTCTGAATCTTTCCCGCTAACTGCCCGGCCCGAAAGCTGTCACTTGTAATAGGCTCGACGACGCGAGGTCTGCCCTCGCGCCGGTTGCCTGTGCTGGAGCTTTCTTCTCTGTCCTCCTGAGGTTGACGGTTGGGGGTCCCGCCCAGGGTCAGCCCTCTGAGCACGAAAGGGCTTATCTTTCGGGACCACAACCGTGCGTTTTCCAGAAACTTGCTTCGGAAAAGCGAATTCTCCATCTCGGTTACCGGAATGGGACGAGACCAGTTGACCGGTCGAGATGGAAGGCATCCTGAAGCACTTGCTGACTCCCCCGAGCCTCTGCAGCTCGGAAGAGAAAGCTGCTTCCTCGAACAGGAAGGACGCACTGGGGGGAATTTTAGCGAGGGGCTGGACATCGTGCTTATTTTTCACGAGTTTGAGAAAGCGGTTACGCCGCGTTTCTATCACCTCAGCCCTCTTACCGCAAGCCATCTGCAAAAGGTCGTCAGAGACGCGATTACAGAGATTCTGACCCCCAAAGAGATCTGAGATCTTCATCTGCAGAGTCTCAGGGGTTAGAGGCGTTTCACCATCGTAGCCCCAGTTAATTAACTCTTGCAGTGAGGACTGCATGAGTTCTCTTTCCTTTAGAGCAGCGTGGTCGCCGCTTTTCTCCGCCATCACTGGCGGCCAGCGCTCGCTCTACGGAGGCTAACTGGGGCGACGTAGGGTCCAAGGCTGCCAGCTCCGAGTTGATTTCCAACTCCTTGAATCCTGTATCCGCGATGTAGTCCTTCATGACTTTTGAGTAGCGCACGTTGCACCACTCCGCGGATCCGAAGCGTTGGACGCGTTTCAGCGTACTGAGGATGGCAATGGGCGGCCGGGGTATCTTTGGTTCCACCAGCTCGGTTGTAGGGGAAGGCATTCTGAGCCCTGAAGACTGGGGAACCATTTCAACGTCCTCAGTAACGCCGATAATCGAAGGAGTGCGCGAGGCGGCACTCCTATCTCTAAAAATAAAATTTTGGAGATTGTCCAATTGCTTGGACAACCTCTTAATCATCTTTCGAGATGATCGCGTCCTCTGCTTCCTTTGTCCTCCTTTGTTCTTAGACGACGCGCTGGAAGCGGCGTCGCTCGAACCACTTGACATTCCATCACTATAGGCACTTGAGGCAGAGCGCGATCGATTTCGCCGCTTTTCTCCGACAACCGGCGGTTTTTCGACATTTTTGGAGGACATTTCTATTGGGACGGTTTAAATTGTTTAATTTTTTGTATGCAACTTTTTGAAAATATTTAAAAAAAAAACACAAACAAAACAAAACGCAACAGGTAGGTGGTAACGCGACGGAAATTCGACGTCAATTGAAACAAAGGAATAGATTCCCTGCCAGTGACAGCTGTAATACCAACATGAGAGACAAAAAGGGTTGCCATAGAAAAAGGACGGTATTAAGAGGCGGGTAGGAACTAGGAAACGCCGGCCGGAAAGGAGATGCTATCTCACATAAACATATTCTGGATAAGAGACGGCACTACATAATATGTAAATATTATAAATAATAATAAATAGGTGCTGTACCGCACAAGTCACATCTTGGAATGTATTCCACAATCCTGAAGCTAGGCAAAACCTAATGCGTGTATTCTGAAGTCGTTGGAATTTATCGAGCAGTTCATGGCTTTAATCGCTTACAGAAACATCAGTGTAATCTAGATTGGGTAGTAAAAATGCTTGTACCAGTGGGCGTTTCTATGGCCTATTTCTATACTAAGGCAAGCAGATTTTGAATTAATGATGCAATTTGATTAGGAATTGTGGTCTGTTCCCGTTGCGATAACTTGCTGCGGGATTTCGCAGATTTCATCAATAACAAATTAAATATTTTGCATCATGTCACTGTGCTTTTTATAGATTTCTCAAAAGCTTTTGACACTTTATGTCATTCTAAATTAATATGCATTTTAGAGTCAATTGGTATAAGGGGTAATTTGTTAACTTTTTTTTCAAATTTTTTAAGGGGGAGGAAAATGAGTATAAAAATAAAGAATTCATCGAGTCTAGCTAGGGAATGTTTATTAGGGGTGCCACAAGGGTCTATTTGGGGTCCTAAATTGTACATAATTTATGTATCAATGATTTGTAACGTTTTCAAAGGAGATTTATTTTTGCAGATGATACCGCACTAGTTATTTCCAATAAAAACCTATTAGAATCACAAGAGATATTGCAGTGATTTCAATAAATTGTTAAATTGGGCTCATGACTATGGTCTCATTATAAATGCAAAAAAGACTAAATGCTTCTCACATAAAATAAAATACATAAAATCTCCTCATGCCAAAAAATATTATTGCGAATTGCACAAATTCCTTGCATGATGGTTGTAACCGACCCGTTACAGGGGGGGGGTGGCGGCTTCGTCTCCCTGGTTCCGTTCAATCGGCCCACCCGGCGTAAATGGGGAGCCTGAGCCCGGCGCACCGACCGCTAAGTCAACCTCAGTAGCCCTGAAAAGGGCTTTCCAACAGGTCCTGTTGGTGCAAAGAGGCGAGCGCAGTCACGGCGGAAGGCAGCGGCGAAGAACGAAGTCCAGCGGGAAGCGGAGGGCAGGAGGCGGAGAGTAAAACGCGGTAGAACTGTCTCGAGCGAACTGAATGTTTATTTTAAGTCTACACATTATAAAGCGCCCGCGGCGCACTGCCCGACGCCCGAGCGCGCGGCCGCCGCCGTGTACGCGAGCCGCCGCTGAGGAGTGTGGGTACGGGCGACCACTCGCCCGGCCTCCCCCACCTTACTCTACCCAACGGCCGACCACATAAATAGCGCAGTCCGCCCGCGTGCGGGTTTAGTCGACAGTACGCGCGGAGCTCTTTATATAAAAATGCACACACATACAAATAAACCAATACAAAATACATACATTAAACTTAAATAATCCAATCTTTTCCTTTTCTATATTTTATTTATTTATTTGGGATTTTTACAGCTATTACATAAACAAAATATTAACAATGCTAAAGCCAATTAAAAAAATCCACTGTAAATATAATGACACATAATATGTAAGAAAAGAAGTTTCGTAATTGTATTTGTGTGACGTTTGTATTCATTTTCCTCGGTATAGCCAAGGCCGAACCCGAAAGTGGATCAAATCGCCTTTCTTATGGATTCGGCCCTTGGCTTTCACAAATACCGAGGACTTAAAACTATTAAATATTATTCATAAACAAACGATAAACAATATCACAAATTACACAATCAAATGTGGCTTCTATCGTTTTCAGCGCGTCCGAAACAACATGTAATTGTGAATTCATTGAATTTGTGTATTTGGGTATTTTTATAGATCATAATTTTAAATGGGATCGTCATATATTTAATCTTTGTGATCGATTGCGGACTCTTGCGAGTACTTTTTATAAGTTATCTTTTATTTTGCTTAAAATCACTGTTACGGACGTCAAGACGGAAAGCGGCCCTTCTAGGGACCGCCACTGCGCTAGACTAAGTGTTAAGATTTAGGGATCTCGGTATGTGTTAGAAATGAGCTGCCCCTCCAATAAAGACTAGTATTTTTCACTTTCGGGGGTGGCCTTTTCCATACCGAGACATTTAGAATAGGCATTTAGTTCGTAAATTAGTTTTAAGTATATTTTTGAATGTTCGTTTCGCGCTGCGTTGCCGCCGCAAGAATGCCGTGAGAGCTGGAGGGGGTAGTGCCTATATACGTGGAGGGAGGGAGATGGATGGAGCGGGCGTACGGCCTTCTCTATCGCTCTCTCTCTCTCTCCACGCGGCATACGACGGCTAGATCCGCTCGGCGGGGTGAATGGTGGGGCACGTAGTGCGAACGGTATATAACGTGTACACTCAAAAATAAATGACACTTCTTCTCTGACGTTTGGCTTTTACTCATCTCTACTCGCTTCTCCCCGACCCGGCTTTCTACTCGATTCTACTTCACTTCGCTTGACACCTTCGCTTCACCCTGGACTTGGATTTTGGACTTCTCTCCCTACGGATTCCTGACCACGGCGAACCGGCAACTTCAACCTGAAGTAAGAGGCCCTTCTGAGGACATCTCCGGCCCTGACGAGTTTGACAAGATCGCCTAGCCTCCGCTGCCTTACAACCAGTGGATCGGGACGTGTGCGTTAGTGATTGCAGCGGAACCACAACACGATGCCGGTAGCGCGTTAGCTACAATCACTCTAAAAATTATTTATTTTTCTCTAGTAGAATCAAAAGGATATGGTATGAAGTCGTGGAACATTCGACTAAAACTAATATTAAAATGATCCAGGGTCTACAGTACTCTATAGTTAGGAGAATTGTACCAGCAGAGATTTAAGAACCAAGAAGTAATAATGATCTCCTTTAAAAAAACAATCAAAACTCTGCCTGTTCGAGGATTACTGTGGCCTTGCATCATTTTAGAACAATTTAATATTAATACATTCAAGTTTCCTCTCAAACATAACCATAATACACGCTTCACGTCTAATGATGGCTCCGTAGTACCAAAAGTATGTAATAAGTATGGTAATAGAACTCTCAAATATTTAGTACCTAGGTTTTTTAATTTATTGCCGAAAGAACTTAAATTTAACTCACATTGTAACAAGAGCAAAATAAGAGAGTGGCTACTCGATCAAAAGTTTATAAATGTATAGTAGCTCATGTGTAAATATTTTAATTTTTCATATATTTTCTTGTATTTCAAAAATAAATTTATACATTATTACTTGTATATTCTGATCTTTCCGGCTGTTATTCATTGTTTTTATAAATGTAAATAATATTATATAAGTTAGTATAAATATAATCTCCACCAACAAGCTACAGAAAGTGGTTGGGTGCGATTTTAGTTTTAGTAAAAAATATAACAATCGATTTTTTTTTTAAATTGAAAAAATGTATAATTATATTGTTTAAATAAAAAAAAAAAAGAAAACAACTCAAATGTTGCTTAGTTTGACAATGAAAGCGCATAACTTTCTATTAAAATTATTGAAAATGGTCATTTTTAAAAGAGGACATTTCGTCTCTTTTAACATTTCATCTGTAATCAAATATTGAATTTTATAAAGGGACAGCTTGCCCACCACACCAGGGGTGGTATCCTGAACCACCCTCGTGGCACGAGACTTTACATACAAAACACACGAGAAAAACTGCTCTCTCGTGCCACGAGAATGGTTCAGGATACCACCTCTGAGAACATAAGTCTCCTTGGCGGTGCCCGCATACAAGGAAAAAATATTAGTTCCCGGGAGAGCTCTCTGTAATCTGGCAGTCTTGGCATCTTTTTTCTAAAAACAGGTAATCTAGAAGTACATAACATGTATGCATTTCAATGAGGAAAAGTGGGTGTGGATACCAGACGACCGACATTCCCTGAGAGCACTGTACGCAGGCGACACCGCCATTCTCACCCAGCACCCATCGTCCAGCACCAAAATCATCACCCAACGCCTCCAATCACACACCGACAAACTCCAACAATGCGAAACATTCTACAAGCCCCGTGGTTTGTAAGAAATACAATCATACAACGCGACACAAATATTCAGACACTTAACACCTTCATAAAAAAACTAGCAACACAGTTCTTCCAATCCCTTCCCTCGGCCTCGGCCTCGGCCTACTAGATCCCTCATCAGATCCCGAAAACATCCGCCCCATTTCCCCTATATATCCCTCACCATCCTTCTTTCCCCCTCCCGTTCCTTGATGTATATCAATGAAAGAAAAGAGGCTTAAGAAGATCAAGATACGCTGCGATTGGTGTACCAATGCAGTACCCTATGCACCATTAGGTTCAGAAAGGAAATTAAATATTTTGTACCTCTACAAAAAGGAAAAAAATCCTTTTATTTTTAAATTTTATATGCACACATTAATTGAATTTTTTATTTTTATAATGTGGAGGGCAACACCAACAAGCAGAGCCGAACACCGTTTAGGCCCGCAACGCGTAATCCGATCATCGCGTAGTCAGCTCGGACAAGTTATTAAACGTCGTGCATCGGAAGATCTTTATATGAAACTGCTGTGTTATAGTATCATAATACTTATTTTCTGTTTCACATTATATTCAAGTGTTTATATTCTATTAAATATGTATTTCTGTAAGGTAAAAGGCACTGGGTGCAGTGTATATTGGTAAATAAATATCAAGCGCCGTGGATTATCTGCCAATTAGTTTATTCAACATTTCCTTGTTAGACCTGAGAACTCCCGGCACCGCGATATCGTCGGCGAACATATCCACATAAGCCCGCTTCACACCAAACTTCCATATGGCCAAGTAAGGGAAATAGTCTGCGTAGAACATCGTGAATACGACGCTCATATTGTAATACAATCTGCCTAGAGTCGTAAAGAGCCACTTCGTATACACGGTGAAGGTTAAATACAGAGATAACTTGTCGCTCCAACTGAAGGAGGAATAAAACTTATCCGGATCCAGGATATTGTCTGGGGCCATTTCTTCCGCGAGTAGTCCTCGGATCGGGTATACGGCCGTCTGTGTTTCTTCATCTCGGTCCGTCGTGGCCGTTTCCGAGGCGAGCCCGGTGAATCCCGGAACGCCCACGAGCCAGTAGGTGTAGTAAATGAAGGAGTTGGCGCATACGGAGGTGTCCACGTACCACATCCCACTCAGCAGCTCTTCGACATGATGGTAGAAGAACTCGGGAGGGTTGTGAAGCAGCTTCCGGAACACTCGGCCGCACACCACGCGGGTTATTTGAACCGTTTCCTCCAAAGACTCGCGGCACAAGTTGTATCTAAAATGTAGAAAACGACAGATTAGTGAAATTTTATTTTTGACCGTCAATTTATGCTCACTAAATGGAAATCTATTGCAGCAGAGAGGAAAACATGGAAATCTAGGTATTTACAGGGCTTTTGACCGGTCATCGGCTGGTGTAAGTGGCTATGTTTAATATTATAGTATTTCTTTAACTCTTCTATCTGTCGACTTCAGTGAAGTTTAAGAGCTGAAACCTTTATTGATGTGTATGAGATTCATGTCTGAATTATTTCACCTACCGGGCGACACCTTGTCTACAAACATTTGGACGTACTCGAGATATTGTCGATTCACTAAATGAGTTCTAAAGTTGTAGCGCAATTTCTCTTACCTATCCCTTATCCCCAGCAGGTAGCCGATGGTCCTCCAGAGGTGCACGTACCCCTCCAGGTCTGCTCGCCCGCAGCCGAGACCCGCGCAGTGCGGCTTCAGCAGCCCGAGCCCGTAGAACCCGAACTGGGTGAGCGCCAGGTCCCTCTGGGAGACGTGGCCCAGCGCCCCCCTCCCCGCGACCTTGCTGGCTCGCAGGTGACGGAGACGAACCGTACTCAGGGACTTCCACATCCTGAAAACAGTATTACAAATGTGCATTCTGCGCAGGTAAATTTTGTTTAGTTAAGTTAAAAATTCTCGTGTGCCGCAGAGTTGTGAAAGAAAGGCGGAGGATAGATACCTTCGAAATGTGGTGCTGGGAGATGTATGCTTCGAATCCCCAGAACCGCGAGATGGACAAATATTTCCACTGTCAAAGAGCTGAAGGTAGATAACGGACTATCCTCTATTTGCTCAGAGCGTGTTTTCTAGTTTTTCAGACACATCTTGAAAAATTATTGGTCCTGGGAGGAGTCGAAGTCTAGAGCAAGATACCCCTGAAGATGAACTGACCGAACCGAGGCTACCACTGTGAGGTGGAGGACAACGATCCGTAACATATTAAAGGCAACGAGGGAGAATGGCCACGACACTCAGAAGTGAGGAGGACGACGGCAGATGGAAACATTAAACATCGCATTAAAAAATGTTTTTTTAAAACAATAAATACTGGTCAAAATACTCGGCTAACAGTTGAAATACTGTATTCTCTGAGGCAATGTGACAGGATTCAGTTTTAAGCTGATTAAAGCCATTTAGATAGGAGATGGTATGTATGTGCGAGTAACAGTGACATTTGACTGTGGAATAAATAATATCCTAATAGTGTTAGAGCTTACAGTGTTCCAGGTCGGAGAGGTTGGTAGTACCAGCTGTAGACGTGCTTCAGTGTGGACAGATACCTCCTGTAGGCACCTTCTACAGATGACGACTTCTGCGTCCTCGTGAGTATTGCCAGTATACTGGGTACAGATAGGACACACAAGAGACCAGACAAGGTCACTGCAAACTGCCCCATGATATTCCTCTGAATGAATTTCTGCCCCCTGAAATAATAACAAATTTCACTATGTAAATCAGACAAAATCTTCCTTTTTACACAGACTACGCGTCAACAAACTATTTGAAACGATCTACAATACCTAGAATATGCGAGCAATATAACAATAGATTTACTGAGGCTGATCTTTTTATTTGAGACAAGAGATCAAAGTCAGAATAGAGGTGCGAGACTGCTTTTTCAGAATGCGTGACCTTTGCAGTACAGACTTTAATTTAGACCTCCGAATGCGCATTGTACGATGTTACGTTTTCTCGGTACTTTTTTGCGGCGTCGAAACGTGGACACTCACCCGAGAAGCACTTTAAAAAAAATCAAAACATTTGAAATGTTGGGCTACAGGAGGATACTAAAAATCTCCCGGGTGGACAGAGTCCGAAACGATGACGTTCTCCGGCGGATGGAAAAAGATAAATAGGTACTGAAGACCATTAAGAAAAGAAAACTTAGTACTCTGGGCATGTGATGAGAAGCGAAGAATATAACATTTTACAAGTCATTCTACAGGGAAGGATTGAAGGAAGACGCAGTGCAGGTAGAAGGCGCCTCTCTTGGCTAAAGCACTTGCGCGACTGGTTCCATTGCAGCACTCGGGCCTGGTTCGGGGCAGCTGCCAACGAAGTGAGAATTGCTACGATGATATCCAACATCCACCGGGGAGAGGAACAATAAGAAGAAGAAGAAAATCTTTTTTATCTTTATCTGTTTTCTTTAAGAAAATGTCTTGTATGTAAATTTAAGTCAAAAATCATAGGAAAATTGAGAGAAGCAGATATTGAATTATTTTTATTATTTCATTTCTTATCTTTTACATCTGTTATATTTAACATAATTTAAATTGTTGTCTTAAGTGTGAACAATTTTTTTGGTGTGTGCATGAGTGACCTTCACTAATATATAAAGAAATTGACAATATTTCTGTACTAACTGTTTGTTTACCCAATAAAATAAAGAAATAAATGCAAATGCTCAAACATTACTAAAAAACTATTGATTATTTTACTATAAGTTACTTAACCAAAGTCATATTTCATTTAATGTTCCTCGGGGTATACTCAGTATACTCAGACCTATACTGTTTCTGATCTTTGCAAATGATCTGTTAAAGTTAAATTAGCATGAAATATACAGGAGTTAACTAAAACAGATTGCGCAAAACTAACAATAAATAAAAGTTTGTCAACGTGTTTCTAATATTTTTACAATCATAAGTCCTGATTTTCTGATGATAAACTTCATTTAATATTGAAATAATGAAAATTATTGAAACTCAATGAACTGGATGATTCCATGGTAGTGTCGCGGACTCACATAGCAGCGATCCAAGGTTCAAACCCACTGTTCTAGCCACTTATCACTTTTAGAAAGAAATTGGAATATTTTGGTTAAAAAAAAATGGTTTCATTGAAATTATCCGATACTAAGAAATAATTTAATTAACATTCCAAATTGAGTTTCCCCAAAACAGGCAATTGCGAATCATGTATTCAGAGGTGTAAATAAAATTAATATGTATGACTTTTTATTTGCGCTGCAGCATGATTTTTTGGTTCCTACGTATATTTTTAAAATTTATTGTTGGCTTTTTAAAATTATTACTTACTAAGTTTGTAGGAATCCGTTAAAATTTTTAATAAATTAAAACACTAACTAAATTAGTAAGTTTACTTGGTTCACAGATAGGTACTTACATAGACTTATTAAACATTTGAACGCACTGTACTTACCATGGGCATATATTTCAAATAAAATAAATAAATAAACATTAGTATTTATCTTATACCAAAATAAATCGTTTTTTTTAATACTTAGTAAAAGTGTACCATCTCTCCTTTATGAATGGTGTAATTATTACAATTTCAAATGCTGTCTCTTTTGCACTCGTAAGTTGTATTTCCTTTGTCCGAGTTTCTTCAATTAGGATATAATAATTTGGGGGTCTAATTTCATTCCTGGGATTGTGAAATCTCATTCGCTCACAGCAGCACAAAGATGAAACAGTAATTTGAATACCTTTTGAATTTTTCTTCATCAAACCACGGAGGCAGCTCCATGTCCAGTTGGGACTCTTCGCACGTATCACACGGTACATCGTGGGCTTCTCCCCCCAGTAGAAACTTTATATGCTCCTCCACTGTTAGTTCTACAAAATAAAGATAAATATCAACGCTAAAAAGACTAAGTGACCAAATTGCCACTACAATCAAAATTGAGTTATGCATATACAGGATGTTCTTCAAACCCTGTCACATCCGAAACCACGATGATCAGTATAGGCTAGAAGACATATAAGCATATTAAAAAAATATTTAGAACGAATAGTTAAAAAAACAAATGCTTGCTTACTTCTGCAGGGGAGAAGCGAGGGGGGCGCGGCCGCGCGGTTGACGGTGAATCAGACTCCCACCTCCCCTCCTTGTTTCTCCCCTGCAGAAGTAAGCAACCATTCCTTTTTTTTCTGTAAATTATTTTTTAAGATTTTAATCGTTCTAAAACTTAATTTTAATGTGCCAATATGTCTTCTTGCTCATACTGATCATCGTGGTTTTGGATGAGACAGGGTTTAAAGAACACTCCGAGAGACACCCGCTCTTTTAGACAAGAAAGATAAATTTAAACAATATTGCGTGAACGCATCGAGACAGTAAATTATTAGCGTGTATAAGTAGATGACCACCAGAGATGACCACCGGAAAAAATGTAATAAATAACTAAAGAAATAGGGATGCAATACACATTGGTAAAAATGTGTACGGTCAAGATACAAAATATGATTGAATATAACCAGGAATTGAGGTAGTTTTCCATAGAACAAAAGGCAATACTCTATATTAACACTTTGAGTACCGGCCGAATACACATAGAATTTACCCTGTGCCCAAACCAGTTTTGTGAAATTTCATGCCTTGTGAAGAATTTCTTAAACGTGTCATAATTATGAAAATATTATGTTAAATCAATTCTTACTTCTCATATTCATTTGAAATAATTTAACAAGTCATTTTTGTAAGATAGTTCTGCCAGCATTGCAGCATTGGCCTTTATGGAGAGCCACATTGCAATGTTCGCACATATACCTACAGCGTCTCCTTTGTTTGTGCTTTGTATCCCGGAGCCGTGTAAACACGTGATTATAATAACCGAGCGTTGTGTCCCGGTCCCGTGTTTTCACGTAGTTTACCAGAAGCGAAAAAGTCGCTAGATGTCAATACCAGCTGGTAAATCAAGTGAAAACACGGAACTGGGATACAACAGGTGGTTATATAATCACGTGTTTACACGGCTCCGGGATACAAAGTGTTAATACTCAATACTCCTCCGTTACTTCGATACTTTTTATATTTAAACTCTTTATTTATTGTTAATTTGCTGCATACCTATGTCATAATTTTTATTTAATTTTCCTTTATTTTCTGCTGATTTTATTTTATGTATCTATATTTTCTTTACTTGTGTACGGGTGTTTTGTTTCATTTTAATTATTTTTTAATATTATTTTATACTTTGTCAAAGGCATAAGCAGTCGAAATAAATAAGTAAATAAAAGGGGTTTGAAACAAGGTTGGCGCACAACAACACTACGAGGCGATTTCCTAAATCTTTTTTTATATTTTTTATTCCAGTAAAATAGCTACATAGTGCAGAGCCGAACAAAATTTTATATTTGAAGCATTTATGATGGTCTCAACATATCCCACCATCGCTCGAACGAGGGTGAATGGACCCACCCTGCAGTGGCTTGGAGAAGCGCATTGTTGGAGCTTTTCAGGCGTTCCCATAGGCTCCAGGCTCTTTGGTGAAGTAGGGCAGCGTAGGTGTTCACCCGTCCAGCTGTGAACATTTCGGAGGCACTGCAGTACCTAGGCAGTCCGAATAATTGCCCGTATGAATTATTATACGTGACCGTTAATTTATTCCATGCTGCTTGCGTATAGTTGTTCCATAGTTCCGCTGCATACATGGATGTCAAATACGATGTAAAGATGATTTTCTTCACTTCGAAAGAAAAAAGCGCCTCGCTAGCATAGAGGCCCTGACATTGATGGCTCTTCTCCATCTCTCCATGTCCTGATCATCTTTACAATCATCAGTCAGTATGTGCCCTAGATACTTGACTTTTCCAGTTACCGTTAAACTGTCGTTGTCCAGGAATACAGGTGGTGATGGGTGCATGAATTCAGAAAATGACCTCTTGTGTTTAAATATAAGTATGGCAGATTTTTTGGCATTGTTTATCATGTTGTGGTCGTTTGCATATTTTTTGCAAATATTGAGCAACAATCTCATACTATTAATAGATGGGGTCAATAATACCATAACATCTGCATAAATAATTTTGTTAGCACAGACACCGTTTAAGGAGCACGGTAAGATCGTCCATATATATATTAAAAACCTAGCCATCGAGTGGTAAATAGATTCTGGTTCTATTTACTCGTATATGGGTTTGCGAATAGGGGCACATATTTTATACGGGTTTACAAATTTGAATAAAGGTCGCCATTACATTTTTAAGAGTTTATATTCTAACTGGAATCAATCTATTTTCTAATTCAATTCCGGTACCCACATAATTATGGACCGTATTGTGCACATCATTTTTTTATGGTCAAAAATATTTTTTATGTTTAATGTATTTATGTTAAAGTCAGTTTATGTTAAATAAATGAATAAAATGATAATATATTAAAAACACGTATCAATAATTTTGTTTTTTTTTTTTTTTACTAAAATGGCGTTGCATAAAAAATTGTATGCTTTTGCCAATGTCATGTTTAATTAATTTATATTAACTGGTTCGCAGTACGCAACCAGGCCCAACCTTTGGGTCTGCCAGCAACATAACAGTTCCGAGAAAGTTCTCTCCTTTCTCTCCCTCCATGGAATTACATTAATCAATAAAAAATTAAAATATATATTTTTTTAAACAGTTATGAGAGGAACAGAATTCCAACCATCTATGTTGCGTTCTCTGCTATTCTCCTGCACGGAAGGGAATCGTGGCACCTCACTAGGGCCAAAAATAGCAAAGTTCTGAGTTTTGAGAATAGGAGTCTCAGAAGAATTTTGGGTGTGCGGTGGTTTGACTTTGCGAGGAATGAGGTAATAAGATAATGGATGCAGCAAACCCCGATGACAGCAAACTGTCGTCAAGCGGAGGCGATACGGTTGGCTAGGCCATATACTGCGGATGCCTCCTGAGAGCCTTAACTACGCTTGCCTACTTTATAAGGCATCAGGTTCTCGACGTCCTGGACGTCCACTGCTGACTGTTCGTCGGCAGTTCATGTCAGAACTGAGGGACACGAACCTGACTCGGGAGGACGCGCAGGAGCTGGCAGCCGACAGAGATGCATGAAGGCTTTTTGTGGATACCATGTGCTCCAGCCAGGGAGCGGACATGGAATGATGGTAGTTGCTAAACGTTTCGGAATATTTGATGCAGTGTACCATTAAGTTGTATTTTTACGAAAATGGCGCTATATAATAGTATCATTTATAATTATATAATGTTTTAGAGTATGTACTTACGTCGGGCCATGTTGGAAAAACTTCACGAGATTTGATCCGAAAAGATTTTCTTCACCGGCACATCTGAAACGACAGTTTTACTCTCTCCATTATCTAAAATTATAATACAAAACGCCTATATAATATCATAATATCCCAGGCAATGAAAATTTATACTTATAATACAGATTGTAGAATGTAGATTGCGTCGTTGAGTAATATTACAAAGGAATTACCATCATAAATCAGATTGCACCGTTTTGAATTTAATGTAACACGAGAAAAATCACTTTGGCACATCATTATTAACAATTCGTATCTAAGATTACATGTGTAAAGATTTCGATAAAACGCCATAACGGTGATAATAATTATCACAATAAATTATTGTGATAACAATAATCTTGTTAGACATTAATTTTGGCTCCAAAGCACAAAACACAAAATCAAATGGAAAAGACTTCTACCAATTTAACAAACAATAAAAACAAACATTGAGACCAATATAAAAATGAAAAAAGTAAACACATATTTTAGATAAGTACCTACCTTTGCTGAGCGGTTTTTGAGGGATTGTGATGACAATGCAATAATATGCAGATATTTTATATATTGTTTCCGCAATATTTGACATCTACACATCTACAGCGACTTTCGGTATTACCATATTTTGTTTTATTTTATTTTATTTGGGAAATCAACAGTTCTACATACATATTTGTAGTAAACAAACAGATATAGTGTATAAACTCAGAACTAATAACAGATTTCCACAAAGTATACAAATTTAGTAAAGAAAATATATTACATATCAAATAAATACATATAAGTTCATACATATAAAAATGTTATTTTCATGTACTCGTATATATTTTTTAATAATCAAGTATTTTTTTAAATATATTTTTTAAGAACAGTAAGTTATTGTAAATTGGGCGGGATTAGGACAAGAATGCTTAAAGAGAGGATAAGGAGGGGAAGGGAGATGTACATATTTATTATTATGATGTC
This sequence comes from Micrasema longulum, assembly GCF_059751315.1. Taxonomy (NCBI): domain Eukaryota; kingdom Metazoa; phylum Arthropoda; class Insecta; order Trichoptera; family Brachycentridae; genus Micrasema; species Micrasema longulum. The sequence goes on from NW_028278305.1 coordinate 35,082, forward strand.
TACTAAGTTACAAAATGCATTTTTAGTGTAAATTTTAAATCTGACAGAGTGATGTTTGTGTAATCTATATCTTTAAATTTTGTATTATACACTGAAAAAGTCCTACGAAAAAAAACATTTTTAACATACGATGTTTTACTTATTGGTACATGAAACAGGTGGTACCGTCTACAAATCCTGGCTGGCACATGTATTGTTATTAAACTAAGTAGTTCTGTACAATCAACTATTCCTGTCATAATTTTGTAAAGCAGTAGTTGGTCCGCACACACTATCAACAGTAATTTGAAATGGTTTAAATAAGTCACAAAAAATAGACGGTTTTTATTATTTGTTTTTTTTTTGTTGAAATAGACCCAACGAGTTATATTTTCATATCTTTAAAATATACATTCAATAGTTCGATTCGTTTTATTAGGAGGTAACTGCAGTAAATTGAATTTAAAATCTTTAAATTAAAATTTAAATAACCTGCTTAAGAGCAGCTAGAATCAAAACGGTAGATACTCCATTAATTCTTTCTAATGAGAGCAACGGATTTAATGAGAGCAACGGATTTAATGTTCGCTTATTATGTAGGTACTTAGTACCTACTGCCCACATAGGTACTACATACATTTCGTACGGCAGATTAGTACTTGTTTTTAGTAGAGAGATATTATATTATTTTAGGGTCAATTTATACAAATTTGATCATCAGTGCACTTCACAAAACACTTTAAACATAACGACGGGATAAACTGGTATAATATACTTCAATTCTTGGCTTGTAGGAGAGTTAACATTCAACTGAACTGCTGAACTGAGATTTACACATAGTGATGCGCGTAGCCGGTTAGTGACAATCGTACATTGACAATCGAATAAAAACTAATTTTACATGCTTCATTTAACAAAAGTGATCAAGATACGCCGCAATTGGTGTACGAATACAGTGCCCTATGCACCATTAGGTGCGAAAAGGAAATTATAATGATGATATTTATCAGCAAAAAAATGGTACGAATAATTTACTCGCTATACAAAAATAATATTAATATAAAATTAAAACAAGTTCTTATAATATAAAGAAAAATATGTACATAAACACCCGTTATAAAGATACAAAGGAGTATACAGGGTGTTCTTTAAACCCTGTCACATCCGAAACCACGATGATCAGTATGGATAAGAAGACATATTAGCATACTTAAAAAAATATTTAGAATAAAGAAAATTTTTCAAAATAAAATATTTAAAAAAATAAATTGTTGCTTGCTACTGCAGGGGAGAAGTGGGGGAGCTCGGTTGTCGGTGTTTCAGACTCCCCCTCCCCCCCTCGTTTCTCCCCTGCAGAAGTAAGCGACCATTTGCTTTTTTTTACATTTTATTATTATTTTATTTTTTCGTTCCAAAAAATTATTTTTATGTGCCAAGATGTATTCTTGCTCATACTGATCATCGTGGTTTGAGATGTGACAGGGTTTAATGAACACCCTGTATAATATACTGTATTAGCCCGAATATAACGCGACGTTTAGAGCAGGAATTAATTAATCTTAAATGGCGGCCACCGCGGTGTAGTAGTTAAGACACTTGAGTCACGCACGGAATGTTTCGGGTTCGATTCCTAGTGGGAACACAAAAACCAAAATGTGTTTTTTTTTAGCCTGGGTGTTCTGTACTACAATTTACCGCTATAATTAGTCCTCCTGTCCTGTTGTGGTACAAAAAAGTAAATATGGTATAAAAAGTAGATAATACAATATTTTATACGTTTCCTGAATATTTTAGAATACTGCCCGCATAGTAAATCCTGATAATTCCCACCTTATAAAGAACTTTAGCTCTACGGTAAATTTGATACAAAAAATGTTTTTTTCAGCGCGGCAAAAATTAGAGGTTTAAAATATACGGCAAGGTTTATGTCTGAAAAATTACAAAAAAATATATTTTGATAAAAACGAACTACTTTGAACGGTGTCACTAGTTCATATGAATCAACCAATGAAAAGAGAGTTGTGGAAGATTTTCGGTTTTTCGGAAAAGAAGCGGAAGAGAACCTGAGACGTCACACGTGGACGTCAGAAATACAAAATTAAAAAAAATCATAGCAAAAAAAATTCGCTCAGTTGAATAGTCTATTAACAAATTTTTTTTTTTTAAAACCACTGAACTTCCTCATTGTAATTCTTAGAAGAAGTTTATGCCAAATAAAACATTTCTACCATCAAAATAAGTTGCAATTATTTGTTTTCTATTTTATTCATGTATTTTTATGAGAAAAATATATGTCATTACAAATTCGATAGTTTTGTAATTTTACCACGATGGGGCACTGCAGAAAACCACATTGCTACAAACCGTCCGGGTTTAAGTGACCACTTTACACGCTGTGTAACATAGTCAGTGCGCGAAGAAAATAATGTAAATAGCCTTTTCAATTCGTGTACAACGTTGATATTTTCCCAAAATAAATAAAATATTAAAATTTATTGCAATAGAGAGGGAAAACATTTGTGAGAAGGGGAATCCCTCTGTTGCAATAAATAAACATCTCAATAACTCCATAGAGGAGAAATTCAGCCTATCAACAAACATTAGAACATACTCAAATCATTGTTAAATGAAATATTTCTTTAAAAATGTTTTGGTATGTCCAAATGCTTGCAGACTGGCTGGATTTCTTCCCTAGGGAGTTATTCATATCTAAATTTATTGCAACAGAGAGGGAAAACATTTTTCGAGAAGAAAGCAGTCTGCAAGCATTTGGACATACTTAAACATTGTTGAATTAACTACCTGGTAAAATAAGAAGTATAAAAATTTGAACGTTGTTTTCAGGCGTTGCTTAGTAGGTGAATTGGTTCAGTCAGATGAATCTCACCCACATGATAAAGGTTTCAGATCTTTTACTTCACACTACTACACTTTTATTTTTTTACTCTTTCAGATATATTAAATTACACACTGTAACAAGTAAATTAAGAACTTTTGAGTTACTTCTACTATAACTTCTTAAACATGTTTTTATCAACTTAATTTTTCAACCTTTGTACTCGTATAACTGCTATCTATTTTTGTTTATAAACATTATTTTCTATTATGTATTATATAAGCAAATTTGTATTGTAAAAGCCCTATGGGCGTTTAATGTATAATTTATTTATTTTTTAAAGTCAACAGATGGAAGAGTTGAGGAAATGTGGACGGAAAATACGCAGAACGGTGAATGTTACACAGTGTGTAATATGGCCACTTAAACCAGCCAATGGCAGGTCTTAAGCCCTGTAAATGCCTAGACTTTCATTTTCCCTTCTCAAAAAAAATGTGTCTCTGTTGCAACAAATGTAGAAATATTTCTTTATTATTTTTATTCGGTTATGCGCGTCACTATAAACAGGATATGAAGTCGCTCCCCGCTACCCGCTACGCTCGGCTGGAGGCAATCTCAGATTATTATAAAACAAGCAGGTCTTGTAGGTACTAGGTACTAGGTACTAGGTACTAGGTTCTACTCGCGCGTAATTATAGTTATATTCTCAATATCTTAATCTGCACATCATAAATTATTGTTTTAATATTTTTAATATTTACAATCAAAAGACATACTTATTAAAATCTCATTCGTCACGTTATTAAAATCCATAGAATTAAGAATAGTCCAGAAGGAGCGTAGAAACATATTTGAATACATCGGACTGGGTCGAAAAATCCCCCCACTTTTCCCCACGTTGCACGACGGGAAAAAATATAATCAACACAAATGTAAGGTAAAAAAAAGCAATCTGTTAATTTCTCTAAAATTTTATGCACGCGGAAATATTGATCGACACAACAGAGTAGATAAATAAAGGGTTATTTAATAAGAGTAATTGAAATAATGAAATTTGAACTTAAAATATAAAACAAATTTTATTTTACCTACATAAAACGGATATTTTTATATCATGTTAAATATTATTTGATGTTTTAAAGATAATGTCGGTCTAATGTCTACCACAGAGTTGTTCAATCCGAAGTTCAATTTCCATTAGTTCTCTCATTAGGTGAGCAAAGTAGGGAAAAAAATTACTACCCTGGCAACACTAACGAAATGTCAATTTGTTTCTTTGACAATCTGACTGATGGAAAAATAATTCAATTCTTAAGTAATGCATTTGCTACTTACACATTTATTTGCTAATTACACATGAAATGTGATCCCATTTTGTTTCTTTAAGATCCTAGCAGTTTTCATAGGAATTATACAAACATTATCTAGATATCAGAATAGCAAATGAATATTCAATTGAAATTTTTTTTTGGAAAAATGGTCAGCGCGTTTGCCTACCGTGGAAGAGGTCTCGAGTTCGATTCTACAAAAACCCGACATGTTTGGTTTAATAATGAGGAAGTTCAGTGTCTTTTTTACTATTTGTTATTTGTTAATATACTTTTAAATAAGCCAAAAGATATTTTATTTTATTTCTGTATATCGTATTATCATCATCATTCCCTTTCCGCACCCAATGGTGCATAGGGCACTGAATTGTTACACCAATCGCAGTGTATCTTGATCACTGTTGTTACATGAAGGTAAGCTGATCAGTCTTACGCTTCAGGTACCAGTCTAGGGACTATGAAATATTCTAGTGTAAAAACACCCTTTTAAATAATATTTCATGTCAACCATGTCGGGAATCGAACCCGAGACCTCTGGCATGGTAGACAAACGCGCTGACCATTACACCACGAAGCCGACAGTATTATCAGCGCTACGATTTTAAAAAGTTTTGAATTTCTGAAACCACTCCGCGTGTGACGTCAGAGGTTGTTCTCTGTTAGTTCTCCGATTGGTTCCTTTTTCTGGTAAGCCAACCGGATATCCTTCACAGCTCTCATATCATTGGTTGGTTCATATGAACCAATGACGTCGATCAAAATAGTGCGTTTTTAGTAAAACATTTTTTTATTTATTATTTCATACAGTTTCAAGAAACTTTGCCGTACAATTTAATGCCTTAATTTTTACCGCGCGCAAGAAAACATTTTTTGTATCCAATTTCCCGTAGGGCTGAAGTTCCTCATTGCTACATCAAGATTTGTGACGATGTTCCATAATATTTAAATTTAAACCGTCACAAACAAAGTTCAAAATTTATCCAAATCGTGACGTATTAGGGCGTGGTCAATGTAATGGACTGTTTTCGCGAAAACTCGAAATTATAAATTAAAAAGTAGTAAAAAAAATGTTTTACTCGACAGCCTTTCTTAGATATATAATATTTTCTGATTAAAGTTTTTTTTCCATAAAAAAAAATCTCATATATACGTATTATTTTGGCATGATTCCTACAAAATTTAAGTAAAAAATCAAATACGAGATTCCTTATTAATCAAAATAATAATCTTGAATTGAGTCTTCCGTAAAATTGTTACATGATGCGTGGTAACTTTTTCCTTTCCAGCGCCGAAAAACAGTTTTAAAATTTTGTAAATGTCTTTGTAGGTATATTAATAATAATAAATAAAAACTTTACCAACCACAATTTTATACTATACATTGTTATAAATACAAAATAATAAAAACTAACGTTTACACGGTCGGCCTCATGGTGTAGTGGTCGACGCGTTTGCCTACCATGCAAGAGGTCTGGGGTTCGTTTCCAAAAATAAAACAGTCGCGTTATTTGTAAAATATGAATGGGGGCTAGATTTATAACCGTCTTCTAATTTCTTCTGTATTTAACTAAAATTGTATGTAATTGAAAACGGGGAACTGAATCCCAACCGCCCATGCGCTCTGTAGCTGCAAGACGTGTTGCAATCTATCTCCTGTATTTAACTCAAATTCGATGTAATTGGAAACGGGGAACTGAATCCCAACCACCCATGCGCTCTGTGCTGTAGCTGCAAGACGTGTTGCAATCCAGCTTCTGTATTTAACTAAAATTTGATGTAATTGGAAACGGGAAACTGAATCCCAACCACCCATGCGCTCTGTAGCTGCAAGACGTGTTGCTATCTAGCTTCTGTATTTAACAAAAGTTTTATGCAATTTGAAACGGGGAACTGAATCCCAACCGCCTATACGCTCTGTAGCTGCAAGACGTGTTGCTATCTAGCTTCTGTAATTAAATAAAATTTTATGTAATTGGAAACGGAGAACTGAATCCCAACCGCCCATGCGCTCTGTACCTGCAAGACGTGTTGCAATCTAGCTTCTGTATTTAACTAAAATTTGGTGTAATTGGAAACGGGGAACTGAATCCCAAACGCCCATGCGCTCTGTAGCTGCAAGACGTGTTGCAATCTAGCTGCTGTATTTAACTAAAATTTGATGTAATTGGAAACGGGGAACTGAATCCCAAACGCCCATGCGCTTTGTAGCTACAAGACGTGTTGCAATCTAGCTTCTGTAGTTAACTAAAATTTGATGTAATTGGGAACGGGGAACTGAATCCCAAACGCCCATGCGCTCTGTAGCTGCAAGACGTGTTGCTATCTAGCTTCTGTATTTAAGAAAATTTTTATGTAATTTGAAACGGGGAACTGAATCCCAACCGCCCATACGCTCTGTAGCTGCAAGACGTGTTGGGATGTTTTTTTTGTCCAGTGTCCTTGAGGTGATTTTCATGAAAATTATCCAGAATAAATATAAATAAATAAATGGTGCGTGGTTAAATGGCGAACTTATTGCCAATAGCGATTACTGATAGTCACAATAATTCAGTTTAGCGCGGTTTTTTCCTTTTCCTTTACTAACGTGTATTCATTCCAACAAATAAATAAAAAAAACTTTAATTTAAGAAAAAAATAAGAAAATAAAAACTGTAAATATATTATTATTATTATTATTATTATCATGTGTTATTTGTATATTTCCGCATGTAAAAAATTAAACATTGTATTCTGATGTGTCCTCGGCGCTGTTTACCACAATGAGGGAAAATTATTTTTATTGTTTATAATGTAATTAAAAAATGAAGAAATAAACATGCCAATGTCTAGGCTTCTATATTCCCTTTTCTAAAATGTTTTCATCTCCGTTGTAACATATTAAACTAAGGTAGTAGTTTGACGTGTCGTTTCAGGTTTCAGTTTAGAGTTTCAGTGTAAAAAAAAACCTTGACGCGGAAGGACGTTCCCACGGTTTGCCGGGTAATTCGAAAAAAAACTACCCACCGCCGCCCACGCGTTGTGAAATAATATCGTGTCCATGTTTTCACATTGAAATAAATTAGTAATTATTTTGATATAAGTAAGACTACAATTCGTTTCAAGACCGTGTTCTACCGAGTATTCTGTGGCAAGAGAAAAAAATACTTCAATTTAGCACGCCGTCGGACAGCACAATTAAGGTAGGAAGGTTTGTTATTTATTTCAATCATATCAAAATCAGCATTTCAAGTTAACCACTTAAACATATATTTGAATCATCCTTCGTGAATGCTACTAACAGACAAATCGTCACAATATTTAAATTTCAACAATGTTTTGAGTAATTTCAAATGTTTGTAGACAGGCTTGATTTCCTCCCTCGGCCGAGTAGGTGAAATGGTTCAGCTGGATGATGAGATTCATCCAGCTTTGTTTTTTTAAATTAAAAAAAATACATATATTTGGACCCCTGTATTTAGTAGCCTCACGTGTCATGTACAAGGCTAAGGTACTCGGAAAATCGTTTTGGTTATTCTTGGAAATGGGATCGCTGATTTTGGTTGCAAAGTCCAAGAACAATGGCGCGCCATAACCACTTTCAACGACAATTTGGATGCCTGTTAAGGATATTCCATATTTCCTGCATTCTGCTTTAAGATTATGGCGTTGTAAACTGAAAAATGGGCACTGAAATAACAGATGTTCGATATTCTGTGAAGAAATATCATCGCATGGACAATAGTCATCATTCCTTCATTTAAACCTATGTAGGTAACTTCTCATAGATCCGTATCCGGTAAAAAATTGGGTCGTTTCAAATGTGCTTTGGTGATGAAGACGGAAGTTTGCTGCATCAGCCAGCGCTGGGAAAAACATAATAATGGTTTCAGCTCTTTTAATGCACAAAATTCAACAGGCGAAAGAGTTAGGGAAATGTGGATGCTCAAATATAGGCAGAATGGTGAAGGTTACACAGTGTGTAATGTGGCCACCTAATTATAATTGTCTGGGCTTCCATATCACCGTCTTAAAAATGTTTTCCCTCTCTGTTACAAAAACTTTAATTATTTATATTGTAAGAAAAAGTGTGTCATGTAGTTAGTAAAATAGAGAAAAAAAAGTTTTTCAAATTAGCACCAGTTACTGCAAGCAAAAAATTGCCCAAAATTACTTAAAATGTAGTATTAATAAACTTGATACTGCAAAAAATAAGGTTATAGTAATTATTATAGCCTAAAAGGTTTACTGCGTTTTAGTTCATTTTCAGAAAATCTGATAGCAGCTTCTTCTTTTGAGTATAAGCAGTTTGAAATAAAACGCGCATTGTTTTCTATAGTTGATTCATCAAATCGCAATGTTTAAAAGGAAAAAATCGACGCGTTTATTTTTACAAACAAAAATATTCAAGCTAAAAATGATTGTTAAAAACCGCATTTAAGTATTTTAATAATTTATGGGCTGAAAACTTGACGTAGGTAGGTTTAATTTACAACCTTCCAAATCCGAATCTGAATTTGTTGCGACGGAAGGGGGAAACATTTTTGAGAAGGGAATATGGAAGTGTAGGCACTCACAGGGCTTTTGATCTGCCATTCAATGTTTTATTTTATTTTATTATAATTTGGCAAAGGCGTGGCCTGTGTGTGGGTATACATTTTATTTTAAATTCAAATAAAGACTACTGGAACACAATTTTTTGTCAATAAACACGAGGAAATTATTTTCTATTCATTAAAAAAAGAAGCCATTTCAATCTTCTTTTTTATCCATACTTTCATCTAAAATTTAAATCGAAATAAATTCAAATAACTAATCTCTATCATATTGTCCTTATGAAATGCATGAAATGCCCGGGTCTGGATTTACAATAAGGGATTTGAAGTAAACTATTCAATCTTTGACTAGATCTATTAACATTTGTAGGAAATAGATGTTGGTGCATAAAAACATATTTTAGACAACGCTGGCGATAGATTTCTCGTAGCTTCAAAAATTCAGCTTCCTGAAATAATCGGTTGGAGGTGAATGTCGAATTCGCAACATTTTTTAGATCTTAATAACTCCCCAGGGAGGTAATTCAGCCTGACGACAAACAACTACACAAAACATTGTTAAACCGAACCACCCATGTTATATCCGAATGATTGAATATTATTCGGATATAAAATTAAAATATATCTTTCATGATATATTTATTATTAATTTAGCAAATATTTATATGGGGTAAACCAGGATATTGTCGGCACCCTCCGGTAATTGGCACTCTCTTATTGAAACACAAAAAACATTATTTATGTATTTTTAATATTGAAAACGAAGTACTTAAATTTATAAAGTTTAATTATAATTTTGAAAACTTGCCACAATTAATCGTTGTTATAATGTGCTCTACTAAAGCGTGCGGTAAATCGAAAGTTTCGTAAGATTTTTTTAAGGATAGAAATGTGAGAAACTTAAATTTTCAGCAAGGTTAGTACAAAACTTAACTGTATTATGTTTACCAGTGATTGAACACATGTTTATTAAGCTAATTTTGTATCAAATGTGATTATTTTACTACTACTACTACTACTACCATCACGCCATTTTCCCGTAGGGGTAGGCAGAGAGAATGGACCGCCACACACGTCTATCCTGGCATACACTCCTAGCCTCTTCCACATTCATACATCTTGTCATACATGCCCTTCGGTTCTGTCTGCTTTTGACATGACCAGACTTAAGATTTTGGTTTATCTGATCATGCCACGTCTTCCTTGGTCGTCCTCGTCTAACGTTGCCGTTCATTTTTGCCATATATACTTGTTTTACCATTCTCTCGTCGTCCATTCGTTCTACGTGACCAAACCATCTCAGAGACCCTTTCTTAATCTTATCAATTATACTTTTCTCAGATTTACACTCTCGCCTGATTTCATCATTCGTAACCCTGTCATACATTGATTTCCCACACATTCGTCTAAGAGATCGCATTTCAACCGCGTTCACTCGGCTTTCATCCTTCCTCTGCCAGTTCCATGTTTCACTTCCATACATAAGTGTTGGGACTAAAACTCCGTTGTGCACTGCCAGTTTAGCTTCGATTGACATATTTTTATTAGAAATTACTGTGCTTAGTGCTCCGTTCATTTTGTTGCCCGCATTCACTCTTCTTTCAACATCTTTTTCTACTCTTCCATCTCTTGAAAACATGCTTCCCAGGTACACAAATTCTTCTACTTGCTCGAGACATTCGTTGTAGTAAAATTATCTTTTTTTATGGGTACCAACTATATAATTTTTATTTTACAAAATCGCAGATTGGCACTGCGCCAATAACTAACCCGCTATCGTGTTATTCGTTGATATTTTAATTATTGGCACATGCCAATCAGTATTTTAAATGCATTTTTGATATTTTGTTTGTTTATTATTTGCGACAAATAAAGTAAATTATTTTAGCATTTAATACAAAAAGGATTGGCTTGTATGTAAAAAGAAATACTCCGAAAAAAAATAATTTTTAAGACAAATTTTAAAGGTGCCAATAACTGACAAAATTGCAGTGCCAATCAATAACTAGAGGTGCCAATAAATGGCTGAAATAGTAAATCAATCATCTTTATTTATCTTTAATAATAAGATCCTCTTTGTTTATGCAAATAAAAAAAGTTTACATTCAAATAATGATTGTTCAATTTATAAATGAATATTGACTCAATCAATACGCTTAAAATGCTAATCACTCGTAGTTTTTTCTTATATCTTAGTTGTTTCAACAATATTTTGAGTTTGTCCAAATTTTTGTAGACAAGGACTGGATTCAACTCCCTGAGGAGCTGTTTATATTAACATATTACAACAGAGATGAAGAACATTTAAGAGAAGGTAATATAGAAATCTAGGCATCTACAGGGCTTATGACCTGTAAATGGCTGGTTTAAGTGGCCACTTTATACTCTGTAACATTCACCATTCTGCCCATATTTAAACATCTATACTCCTTCAATTCTTTCATCTGTTGATATTTGTGAATTTCAAGAGCTGAAACCTTTATTTATGCGGGTGAGATTCATCTAATTGAATTATTTCACCTACATACTAGGCAACGCCTGAAAATGTTTTTTTTTCAATTTCTATACTTCTTCATGGACCAGGTGGATTTATCAACAATATTACGAGTTTGTCTAAATTTTTGTAGACAAGGACTGGATTCAACTCCCTGGGGAGCATTTTCTGAGAAACATTTTCAAGCGTTGCCTAGTATGCAGGTGAAATAATTTAATTAGATGAATCTCAACCGCATAAAGAAAGGTTTCAGCTCTTTAACGTCACAAACATCAACAGACGAAAGAATAGAAGGAATATAGATGTTTAAATATAGGCAGAATGGTGAATGTTACACAGTGTGTAAAGTGGCTACTTAAACCAGCCATTGACAGGTCATAAGCCCTGTAGATGCCTAGACTTCTATATTACCTTCTCCTAAATGTTCTTCATCTCTGTTGTAATATGCTAGTTGTTTCAATTAGAATAATTTACGGTATTTTATGATTTATTTAGATTCTTGCCGTGCATTTATGGCACATACATAATTCAGCTTATTTTATTTCCCCGGATTTTTTTCAGGATTTTATAAGACAATTATGTTTAGTCACGCTGAACCGATTAAATGCGGGTTTCCGATTTGATACAGGCGATAATTTTCTGCATAAATATACATATCGCACTCCGTCGGGGGTGGACGTGAGAAGGGCGTTCTTCGGGACCCTGGTATAATATTTTGAGCCTTATAACTCTGGGTTTGCGAAGAATATTTTTTTGCCTTATAAAGAAATCGATTTTGTCTAAATTTAAAAAAAAATCTATTAGAAAATCTGTTTAAAATCATTTTTAAAATATTTTTTTTGGTAAATTTCGGAGTGCATTTACAGACCAACCTCTAAAAAAAATAGTGTTTTTATCACTCGGAGTCGGCTACGATCATGCCTTATCTATTATAATTTTAAAAAATTAATATAAACCCAAAACCAAAAATATGAAATATAATTAAACGAATGTTTTATGGAAAAAATGTTTATTGAAATCGTACGTACATATTTCGCATTTACAGAGCCCGACTGCGACACAAGTTGACGTACCGCTAGACATTTTAGCGAATTTACACGTTTTAGTGCCGCGAAAAGGTCCAGTTTTGCCAGCTTTTTGCAATAATGTTGATTTTCTTCGAAAAAATGTATCTTATCTGTAGTTTTAAATTACTAAGAATTACTTTGGTAATCATTGAATTGGGTTACAAGTTACAATTGTACATTCAGTCATATTGAATTGTGATTTCAAGCAATTTAAAATTTTGATGGCGGGCAAAATTACCTCCACGTTTGCCCGCAATATTATTTGTTGAACTGTCGCTCATATGACGTTCTTGTCTAAGAACTACTTTTTTGAATTATTAATTCAAGGGCAAAATTATCGTTTAAACATATTTTCACAATGGCTAACTAATAAAATATTCGTCTAAAAACAATTGGGCAAATTTACCCGCCGAACTCTATTTGTTTTCATACGAGCAATTTATAGGCCTTGGGGTTGACAAAATCTGGTTGATAACAAATCTTGTTTATTTAAACAAATGTTTTATTTAAGTACACATACCAATAATCCTAGTCTTAATTACCTAAATGACAATTTTTAACACACATTTTTTGAAATGGCAAATACTTATACCTATATTGTGAGATATAATAACTGTTTCAGGAATATAGTTAATGAACAATTAAGAAGGTTAAAACCAGATGACATCAATTTTAAAAATTAATATAAATTATTTCGGAAACTAAGTCCATAGCTACGAAAGTGAAAAAATATCGTTTGAGGATGGATAATAATTGAGGCTGGTTAACTCCAGATGTAATGATAATGATCTAATATAGAAACAAATTGTATACCATGCAAAAAATGAGAAATGCTTCAGAAACTATTAAAAAAAAATATAAGGAATATAAAAACACATTATCAAATAAATTAAGAAAGGCAAAGAATAATTACATTTAATTATCCACAATAACTACAATACTTTCGAAAATCTAAAATACCCATGCGTGCAAAACCTTCATAATAGTTTTAATTTAATTTAAACTAATTATTAAAATTAGAAAGTGAAAACCCTAGCACCTTTTTTCGTTTGGGCAAAATTGACAACCCAGAGGCTCAACTTATGCGGGTTTATTTGCCCATCGTCATAATTCTTGATTTAAGCTACTGACAGCACCTAATATAAACAGGAAAGATCTGAAAACCTTTGTCTATATTATGCAACAAGAAAAACTTCCTTTTTTTTACTTACTTTAAAATATATATATTTTGCACCACAACAGGCCAAGAGGCCCAATTACAGTAGTGAATTATATCACAGAAAACCTAGGCTTGAGAGAAATCACGTTTTTAATTTTTGTGTTCTCACCGGGAATCGAACCCGGAACCTTCCGTGTGTGAGTCAAGCGTCTTGACCACTACACCACGAAGGCTGCCTTTGTCTTTGCTATCGAGCAGTGTATTAAAAAACACAGAGTCGTAATTGGCCCGCAACAAATTACTCGCGCACTTTAGAGACTAAAGCTTCTGAGGGAAGTAAGTGCCATAAATCTACTTTCCTCCTTAATGTACCAAATTTACCGAAATCAAATAGAAATATATTTTTTCAAGGTTGAGCATAGACTAGGCTCTTTGGGCTAAATATCTATGGACGGTTTCGCGGTAGGGGAACAGGGGGCACATTGGTTAGTTTTGTTTTTGACGTCTTGTAGCTCCTGAATTATTGGCGCTAAGATGAACATTTTCCAACATAAGACGAGTAGGTATAGCTACTTACTAATACTATTGTATATTGTACATGCTTCCACAAGCTACATTTTTGGACTTCTTCTTCTTAGTTTTTTTGGCTTTTTTCACCCCTAACTGGGGTGTTCTAGCCAGTGTCAAGTTTAAGATATCTTATTTAAATATTTACACATGTGTTGTTAGTATACATACAAAATAGTGTGTTAGTATTTAATATTACATACATTTCATATAATGTATAACTTATTTACAACTTAATTCCATTTATAACTACATGTTTAAATAAAATTTAAATATCTGTTTATTGGGTGCGAGGTCAGATAGGAACTCAGGATAACAATCATTTATGGGGCATCCAAAGAAAACATGATTCAGATCTTCCTCCTCAAGCTGACATTCGCACATGGCAGAGTCCCGGACATGGATTCTAAACAAATGAGAACTATTGCAACAATGTCCAATGCGCATTCTGCATATAGAAGATGTCTCAAATTTGCTTAGAATCACTTTGGAGAACCAAGGCTATTCTGTTACATTTGGTTTCAATCGGAAAAGGTGTTTTCCCTTGGCTTGGGAGGAGGCTGATGTATATATTTTGCACTTGTGAGCGCTTAAAAAAAAAAAAAAATTAACACTGTGCCCCACATATGGAGCACTATGGATATTCGCTTGGGGCACTGTGGATAGATGTAGGGCACTCTAAATAATGTGATTTAAAGATGTAATAAACTGCACAATCCCATAATATGTTATGTTTTTATTATTTTTAATGTAAGAAAGAACCTTTTGTTTCACAAAAATCAATGTATGACAAGTCATACATTGATTTTTGAATATGAATTAACATAGCAATCAGTCTTAGATATCAGTGTTTAACCTTTCCCTTACTATTTTAAAAACACCCTTGAGTTACGGTGCTGTGTAGTCACTACGCATTAATAAAATAAGAGATTTAAAAAGGGAAAAATGAAATGTTTATAGGGAATGGCTTTAATTAACCATAATTTAATTCAAATATGATAATATTTCCAATCTAACTGCTGAAAACATGAAAAAACCATTGGGTATTGCTAACGACTCGGGCGAAATGTGCACCCGCGCCAACTTTCCGATAGATACTAAGTACTCGTAGCTCGTAGCTAGTACTGGGCTACGTGACTTACTGAGATTATACTTTTGATGATATTTGTAATTTATCCCCGATTTCCGATAAAATGCTTTTTTGAGCCTAATAAGTACTTATTATTTAAAAACAAATTATTTCAGTCGATACGTAAATGTGTAATGGAGGAATACTGAAAATCTAAGCCCAATATTTATTATATATACTAAGATATTATAGTTATTAGACGCAATGTGTAATGGCTACACATCACCGGGGAGGGAGGGTTAAATATGTATATCTCAAGTTTATTTAAATACTTTTATGTGAATGTGTAATGGAAGAATACTAAAAATCTAAACCGAATATTTATTACATTTATAAAGATGTTCCGGACGTGCTGGAAGCGATGGAAGCCACTGAATAAATGTAATTTAATTGTGTATTTTGTAAAGATTTAACTTAGTATAGGGCCTCGGTATATGTAAGAAAGTCAAGTGCCGAATCCCCAGTAAAGACGAGTTGTTTCACTTTTGGATTTGGCCTTGAAAAGAACCGAGGATAAAATATAGCTTAAAAAAGGAATTTATTTGTATCATGTAAAATATTGGATATTTAATTTTGTATTTATTTCTATGCATTTTTTATATGTTGCGCGCCGCGCGACATACTCTCGACTAAACCCGCGCGTGGGCGGATGACGTTAAACTCAAAGTTTGATGGCGCTTTTTGAAATTATTTTTTGGTGGTACTTTTGAGGAATCGTTATATTATTCTTTACTTCCATTTTGTATGCGAGCTGATGAACTTCGATAGTAGTCAGTCCATAAAACATTTGGGAACATGGTATAATATAATCCACCAAAGTTTTTTCTTGACAGTCCGTAAAAATCTTTCTGCTAGCATAATTTGGTATGAACCTTTGGCTCACTTCATTCTGGGTTTTATGATAATTTATGTAGAGTGTGGTGTACGGTATGTCTCGATCTTTTGCAAATGCATATATTTTTTTGCCTTGTCGTACCAACTCAATGGCCTCTTTAATTTTGTATTTTCCAAGTTGTCCAATATTAGTTTTCCGTTCTCGGTTGCGTACCATGTTGTGAGGCAGGAATCTGAACAGAACAAATAGCCTAGGTGAGAAAAGTGCCTGTGGGGAGCTATGGATAAATTATCCATAGTGCCCCCAATTCATTTAACCACTATACCCCACAGAGTCCTTTTGTAAACATATAAAAAAAGTACAAATTTCATTCCCTACATAAATAGCAGTTACTCAATTATCACAGCTTAAAAAAACACTATTTAAGATAAAACAAGTTAAAACATGAAATCATTGAGTAAATTAGGTAAAAACCATTCAGAATCAAGTGTGAAAAAAAAAAGTCAACTTACGATTCACCAAGCAGAGCACACTACTAGCTCAGGAGTTGGGGAATGACTATAACGTTCGTCCATACAAACAAAGCATGTGTTTGTCACCAATAGTTAGTGTGTTTTTATTTATTTATTAACATACACGGCATGCAGTGCATTTTACCTTAAAATAATATAAACATTTCAATATAATGTGAAAAACTAAAAAATCAAAAATAAAAGTGTTATTTTACATAAATACTAAATATATAACACAGCAGTTTTGTATAAAAAAAACATATTTTGATATGAAAATAATTAATAATGTGTGCAAATAAAATTTTAAAAGGAAAATAATTTATGTATATTTTTCTTAAATGGTACAAAATATAAGTATATTAAATACAGTAAAATCATTTTGTATAAAAAAAAAAAAAAATAATAATAATAATGACAATTAAAGTAATTTAAAAAATAAGTAAACACGTAAATATGGTACACAATAGTACCCATTCAAAAGTAAACATAGAAAGCACTATAATCTAAAAAATGTAAATTACCGTTCATCATCTTTGAAATGATTAAATAGCGTTAATTTATATAAGCTATACTTTAAATGAAAAATATCAGCAACGTCGGAATAGTTATTGCCGAGAACATGGAGTCGATTCAGAATAGCATTATACAAGTAAGCGGTACGTGAATTGTTGCAACTAAACGGAGGTACTTTCTGAGTCATTCGTCCAGGAACCTTGAAGTTAATGAGCGCTAATAGATTTGGGCAGTCCCATGTGAAGTTGACAAATTCAATAACTCTATAATTTTTCTTCTCTCAGTTAGTTTCAACAAGTTCAGAGTATTTAATAGGAAATCATAGTTAATCAATTCACATCTTATTCAGAGTTTAAAATTAACGTATCTTAAAAATTTATTTTGAACTCTTTCAAGAGTATATTGGTGTGAACTATAATACGGAGTCCATATAGTTAAGTTGTATTTCAATTGGCTCCTAACTAAAGCTGTATACATCAATTTCAAAGTATTAATATTTTTTAAGTCCTTTGTCACTCGCAAAATAAATCCTAACATTTCAAAGGATTTATTAGCCCTGCAGTTTATGTGACTGATGAAAGACAACATTTGATCAAAAATGACACCGCTCTTCAGAAACAGAAATTAGTTTATTGTTCCCAATCGAATAATCAAATATGATAGGATTATATCTAGAGCAGGATGATGTCGATCTGGTGCAAAAACAACATCTAGTGATTCACATACAGATGTAGATATATCATAACAAAATACTAAGTCTAATGTACGATTATTTTTATTTTTTACATAATTTTGAAACTTAGATACAAAGACATATCAATTATTTCTCTTTCAACATCTGTTACGATATTATTATTAATGACCTCTGTAGATTCAGTATTTATTGTGTCCCACATAACATTTGGAAGATTACCAGACACCAATTATGAGAAATTTGGCATCAGGATAGGAAAATTACTATTTACTATGATTTTGGTAAACAGTTAGGTGAGATAACGATGGAATATAAACACAACCAATCACTATTTTCAACTTGTTTAAATTGATTAGAACAAAAAGATGTTCAACATTATTATTTATTTTATTTATTTATTTAATTTTACAATACGCCCAAGGGGCATTTACAAAAAATATACAGTTAAGTACAAACATAGTGCGTAAAAATTTGAAAGATTAACAATGCTTTTTTGTATACATTTAGAAACAATAAGAATCATACTGCCATGCAAAATAAAAAGTGAAACTTTACGTAGTAAAAAAGAAAAAAATAATTTTATATGGATATAATAAAAGTAATTGAATTAAAAAGCAAATTGTAAATAACTTGTAAAGAATTCAAACAAAAAAATAAATACATTTTCATATACTTATAAGTATAAAAAAAAATGGTATCAACAAATTATTGTTAAAAACAAATAATGAAAATTAGTTAACAGTAAGTATATATGTGAAAATAATATAATATACGGTACACAAAAATATTTGATGAATTAATATCAGAAAGAGATAAGATAATAATAATAATAAAACACATCAAAAACAGAGAAAGAATTGTATGAAAAAAAAAGTTTTATTACGACATTAATAATTTGTTTCAAACAGTTCATTTAAGAACGTTTTAAAATTGATAATTGTCGTATTAAAAATGTCTATTTGACAAGTAAATTTGTTGGCTAAGGAATGTAAACGCGGAATCGGAGAGTGTCGTGCATAGTTAGTACCCACGTATGTACTCGTAGTTGCAAACAACTCCGTACTTCTAGTGACTCGATTAGGTATTTTGAAGTTAATGAGATTCAGGAGTTCACAACAATCGAGCTCCGAATTAAAAATTTTAAATAAAAAAAGGAGGTCATTTATTTTTCTACGATCTTCTAATAAAATTAAATTTAAAGTGTCTAATAAATACGTGTAATTTATGTTATCTAAGGGAATATTCAATTTAAAATTTACAAATCTCAAATACTTTTTTTGAATTCTCTCTATGTTCCTAATGTGTAATTTATACAGAGGAGACCACACAATGGAATTATATTCTAACTGACTGCGAACTAGTGCTACATACAAAATATTTATTACTTTAAGTGAATTAAAATCTTTGACAGTGTGAAGCAGGAAACCTAATGTTTTCATGCTTTTGTTCGTTATGTTGTTAATATGATTAACGAAATCTAATTTTACATCAAACACTATACCCAGGTCTCTTATTTCGCTCACTCTTTCGAGCAGTATATCGTTTATAGTGCATTCATACATAATAGGGTTTTTTTTACGACAGAAAGTAATTGATTTGCACTTACTTACATTCAAAAACAAATTATTTTGTATGCACCAACTATTTAGTTTATTTAAGTTTAACAATCATTAACATTTGATATTTCCTTTTATATTTTTATGTCGTCTGCAAACAAGACAACTTCTACATCCTCAAAAATGGAAACAATGTCATTTATGAAAATTAAAAACAGTACTATTATGCACAATCTTAAGTCTTCTGGATATTAAACTCTTATGGACAGCCAGCAAAACACCACCTCCTCTTGTTTTGTGACTAGTGTCATTATTGCTATCGAAGCGATACATGTTGTGATTTGTGACTGTTTATATTAACATATTACAACAGAGATGAAGAACATTTAAGAGAAGGTAATACAGTAATACAAGGTAATACAATCTTTAACTTCACAAACATCAACAGATGAAAGAATTGAAGGAATATAGATGTTCAAATATAGGCAGAATGGTGAATGTTACACAGTGTGTAAAGTGGCCACTTAAACCAGCCATTGACAGGTCATAAGCCCTGTAGATGCCTAGAACTCTGTATTACCTTCTCTTAAATGTTCTTCATCTCTGTTGTAATATGTTAATATAAACAGCTCCCCAGGGAGTTGAATCCAGTCCTTGTCTAGAAAAATTTGGACAAACTCAAAATATTGTTCATATAAATATGATGTGGCAAATGGAATGAAAATTTTTAAAGCTTTCGAAGTTAAATTAAGATATACATTTTGAATCGCTAACCAAAACTCCACCAAATCGGAACTGGTGAATCTAGTTTTGAGGCTGTTGTCGCAAGAAAGTTCAATGAGACACTCTTGCTCTTGCGTTGTGAATCCTGGCGGAGCTTGTGCACGAAATAGAAATTGTTGCTTTATTGGTACCCGCAAATATTTGTGGTTTCGGATAATGATAAAGGATCGACTCACGGCGCCCCCCTTTATTTTTGTTAGGGGTTTAATGTTTAATTTCAATGATTTTCTTTTTACTGTTACATATCGGGGGCTTAGGGTCATAAGGGCGAAACTACAAAAAATGCTGTTTTGTGTTAAGTACTAATCTGATATCCAAACAAAATACCTAGATAAATTTGTGTGAAACTACAAATGAAGCGTTTTGTTTAAAGTCAGAAGAATAAAACACCTTTTACATCATTTTGTTAATTTACTAATGTAAGCGCAAGTTAGGGTCATATAGACGAAAGCGTAGTTTCATATTTTTGTCTCTAAAACATTTTATGCTCTATTAACTGTATTTTTTATTTTCTTTATTTGTTGCCCTTAAAAGACAGTATTATTTATATAATTTTTTGAAAACTGTTTTATCATTTATCTCAAAACTGTGTTTTTGTAGTTTCGCCCTTATGACCCTTAACCCCCGATATATGGTGCCAGTTTTGAAAGCGAAATATTAAATTCGAAAGCGTTCAAATTTAATTTTTATTTTAAATAGTTGAAAATATTCCGAAAAATACAGAGATATCAAATAAGTAATAACGCAGGAAAAACTCTATTAATTTAGATTTTTTCAATGTTCTGGGTGATTTATGGCTAGGGGCGGCTACCTCTCTCCTATACATCGCGGAAATACCATCTTACAGTACTAAAATTATACATTAATTTACCAATACTGTTGCTATGTGCATAGTGAAAACCTAAAACAATGTATTCAAATAAAGTTGGCCGGTTCTTCCATCTTTCTTCCATCCCGTCAACCTTTTGTTTTAAGAGAGCAAAATTTTACGTTGTGATTAGTGCATGCCCCACTTGGGCTACATGTGACTACGGTATACCTACGTTTTTTGTAAAGAAATATGTTTGTTTTAAAAATAAAACCCTAAATGTTTGTACGTATTTTGACGATTCAGTGTAGTTAATAAATTGAGATTTTTGTGGCTGCATTTTTTGAGTTGCAAGTTTAAAAAAAAAAATTCTCGCATAGACACGCACAGTGTTGTGTCTAAATGTGAATCTGATAATCAAGAACAGTCTCTGTTTTTAAGTAATTAATAATTTAATAGTTTACTTTTAAATATGCTGTTTACCGAACATAGTATTTATTTACTGAGCAAACTTTTTTATACTTTCAAACTTTTGAAAGCTAATTGAATTCCATTAAGTTAGTTTTTACTTGAAAAGCTGTTTGAAGTGTGGTATCACTTTGCAAACTGCTTGGTAAATTAACTGTATAATATAATTCTGCGGGGCGCACCAAAACACCTCGCGGGCCGCTGATTGCCGACCGCTGCATTAGACAATCACTTACTTTTAAGTTTGAATGAAGAACTTCAGTCCCGCGAGAAATTGGATGCAAAAAATGATTTTTTATGCGCGGTAAAAATTAAAGCATTGAATTGTATGGCAAAGTTTCTTAAAAATGTATGAAAAAAAAATATTCATAAAAACGTACTTTGAACGACATCACTAATTCATATTAATCAACCAGTGATAAGAGAGTTGTGAGAGATTTTCAGTTTACTTACCGTTAGCGAACCAATCGGAAAAACCGACCGAGAAGAAGCCGAAGAGAACTTGAGATGTCACATGCGCAGTAATTTCAAAAATACAAAACTTTAAAAAATCATAGCGCTGATAATGCGATACATAAAAAATTAAAAAAAAATTTTTTTGGTCTAGTTTAATAGTCTATTAACAAATGAAAAAAAATCATTGAACTTCCTCATTATGTCGATTTTCCAAATGTCATTTTAGAAATCTGAAAAAAACGGGCGATTTTTTTATGCTAAAGCAGGTTAGAGTGAATACAAATGTGTATAGCCAGGTACTGTAGGGAATTAAAATGAAATAATTCATCAAATATTTTACTGAATAACACTACACCACGCCAATGCTTTTGCCCGAACCATCTGGCTCTCAGTTATTATTTATTATCTTACTGTCTTTAAACAGCCCCATCTGTTGAACAGAATAATGTTAAGCTGTCATTGGAACTATCGTTGCTAATATTCTTTTCTCTTTTACCACAGATGGCGCTAGTGAATGAAATAATAATAAATTTAATAAACACAAAACAGGTTTTTTTCTTCACGTTAAGTAAGTTAACATAAATATTAATTCTATGCACTGCGAGACATGCATATTCAATATGGATATTATTTTGATTTATTTATTTATACGCCCTACAGGCTTTTACATTTATTAGTAATACATTCAAGTGCAGGGTATACAGAAAGATATTTAATACTTCACAAGAATACATTATATAATTGAATTAACAATGTATCCTCACAGGGAAAACCCGTGCGAGGAAGACATTTTACAATTTCTGTTAAGTGTGATTATTTAGTTTTCACATAGTGAATTGTTTTTGACTTTTTACATAGATATACAAAAAATCATTTATTTCAAATACAGACACGTTGTTACAAATCTCAACTAAGTGTAGATAGCTTGGTTTATAGGAATTATAGAGTTACCATAGTTTTCAGGTTAGTTGCATTTCTGTCCATTAATATATTTTTTATTTTCTGCTTGAATTTTGAGTATTTTGATATGTCCCGAACATTTTTTGGCAGACTGTTAAAGGATTTAAGTCAATGATATAAGTGGGAATATTGATCATATGTGTAACGTACACATTATTACAATGCGCGCTAGTTCGTCAACCGCGTCTGCCGCAGTCAGGCTTCCCGGCGTAAACGAGAAGCCACCCTCCCAGACAGAGTCAAAGACAAAGTCGGAAAGTAGGGGCACAACTGCGCCGACCGCAAGTCAACCTCGATAGCCCTGAAAAGGACTTTCTATCCGGTTCGAGTGGTGTAGAGAGGCGAAGGCAGTCAGCTGGCAGGGCGGAGCAAAGTGCTGGAAGGCTGAAACTAAAACTAAATAAAACACATGTAAACTGTTCAGAGTTAGGAACTCAACTGATTTATTGTGGCAAAATACACGCCTTATAAAAAGGTGCTTGTCGAGCTCCGCGAGCCAGCCGTACTACTCGCACGTAAATACGGGCGCATAATGCCCGTACGAGCTATTTCACCGGCAGCCGCGACGCGCGCAACATGGCAAACATACTACAGTGGCCCTTTTTAGGGCTTTATTTACATACATCCACATAATCATATTTCTCAGGCTATATTTGCCGCGGTATAACTGAGGCCAGGCTCGAAAGCGAATCATTTATCTTTATTGGGAGCCTAGCACTCGGTCAACAAATACCGGGATTCCTAGCTGCAGTTGATCATATTTATTTTTATACATTGTTTACGTCCGGAACAATGTGATTTTCTCATTCTCGGTACCGGCTGCAGGTCTTCAATGGCTTCCGGGTTGCTATATTTTTAGCTTTGGTTTTGGTCTCGTGTTTGTACCAATAACATAGTAAAACCAGATTAAAAATTTAAAGAACATCCATAACAGCCGCTGTTTCAAACACATCTACTGAATTAGTGGCAATTGGCAGCTTTAGCATTGCCTTAATGATTCCTTTTTGAGCTACTTTTAGGGGATTTAGTGCAGTTTTAGATGCTGATCCCCAATTTATAATCCCATACAGTATTATACTTTGACATAGCGCAAAGTAGACAGTTCTTAAGCTTTGAATATTAAGTACATTTCTCAAATTGTATAATAAGTGCGCAAGTTTATTTATTCGGTTTGCGGTTACATCGATATGTTCTTTCCATCTGAGGAGCAGATCAATGGTAATTCCCAGATATTTTATGGAGTTTGTCATTTCTATTACTGGGCATGCGCATACCAGATTATTGCATTTTTCTTCGTGCAGCTTCATCTTAAGTTCTTTGGCAGGCTGTCTTGTTTTGTAATATAAAAAGTTATACATTTTGTTTTATCAGTATAAAGTGTCAAAGAATTTCTATCGAACAATTTTTTAACACATTTTAATGCATTTTCCGTCTTGTTAAATACTTCTAACCATGTGTTTTGTGCAAGTATAAGTACAGTATCACCTGCAAAACATGTCAAGTGGTAAAAACATATTTAAACATACACATACGCACATATACATGTGTAACCGACCCGTTACAGGGGGGGGTGGCGGCTTCGTCTCCCTGGTTCCACTCAATCGGCCCACCCGGCGTAAATGGGGGGCCTGAGCCCGGCGCACCGAGAAAGCACTGACCGCTAGTCAACCTCAGCAGCCCTGAAAAGCACAAAAAAAGGAGTGAGGCCCTGAATATGTGCGAACATTTTGCAATGCGCAATGTGGCTCTTCATAATGGCCAATGTTGACAAAGCTATTATACAAAAATCACTTATTTAAATATTTCAAATAAATATGAGAAGTAAGAATTGATTTAGCATAGTATTTTCATAATTATGACACTTTTAAGAAACCCTTCACAAAGCATGAAATTTCACAAAAATGGGCTGGGCACAGGGTAAATTCTATGTGTATTCGGCCGGTACCAAAGTATTAAAACAATAACGTCAAACTCACTAGGAAAGTTTGACATACTTCTAATGTTTTGGTGGATAATTCTTAAATTATATTTATTCCAGTCATAATTCCTCAATTTCGAAGTGTCATCAATAATTGTATTATTGTGTTCATAAGGTGGATTTTCCAAAATATCCGAATAATCCATCATAGTGACATTATAGTTATTTAAAGTACTTATATATTCTAAATTAATAATAAAATAAGAGAAATTGCACACACCATTACATAACACACTGTGTTATAGCTAATTATAAATAAAAAAAAACAAACAAAATCAATTAATTAACGCAATGTAATTATTATAATGAATTGTAAATTATAGCTTTGTGTATATATTCATTTTAATAAATACCCTTTAAGTTACCATTTAAAGTTACATAATCATGCTTTATACTATTAAACATAGAGCATAAAAGTAAATCATATGAATCAAAATTAAAAAGGGTACCTACACAAGAACTGTTCTTTTTTTCTTTGCTTATACTTTACTTTTAGGCATTTTTTATATCTAATTTAGTTAATTTAAAACATTTAAGTTTGTAAGTGAAAATTCTTGATGGAAGTTCATTGTAATTTATTATATAAATAAAACACGAGTGATACTTTAATCCACAAATTTGGAATATCCAGTGACCGGTTTCATCGCTTTCGCGACATCTTCGAGACTGGTATATTTATTAAAAAGTTAAATGTATTTATACAGAACAGAGGTAAGGATACATAATTCAAAGTTATATGTAAGTAAATTAAATAAAGTTATTTTTATCTTAAGGATCATTATCGACAAATTTTCTATGGGTTAACTAATGAATGGATATAATGTTATTTTAATGAGTTTAAGTATTTTATTTAATTGTTGGTGTCCCATCCTTCGTGAGTGTGGTTTTGTAATGATTTCTGAAAAACAAGGGGTAAAAAGTCATTAGTAAAATTATATTACAATGGGTAAAGTAATGGAGAATGTACATGTGTTATCTGTTCATTAAGTAATTCTACGTCGGGTTTATTTTTTAATCTATTAATTTCGAGAATTTCTAATTTGTCAAGTTTATGGCCTTTGGGTGCAATATGAATTATTTTTACATTATTTTTTAATTCGAAGGAATGTTTGTTTTCTATTAAATGATTGGCAAAATTTGAATTACCTTTATTATTAGACCATGACTGTATGTGCTCTTTTATGCGTGTTTTAAAGGCTCTACCCGTTTGGCCTACGTAGCATGTATTTTTACAGTCGTTACAATTAAGAAGGTAAGTTCCTGAGTTGGAAAACTTATCTTTTTTGTCTTTAGTATTTACCAACAAATTAGCTAAGGAATTATTATTGTAAAAGGCTGCAGTGCATTTATTTTTATTTATTATTTGTCCAATTTTATCACTAGTTTTTCCAATATACGAAAGTTTTGCCCACCGCTTTCGGTCTTTATTATTATTATTGTTTTTTGGTGTCAAACTTTGGGTTAATTTATTGTTTACGAGACGCTTTTGTTTCTTTCTTATTAGGTTATCAACTAGTGTATTGTTATATCCGTTATTTATCGCGATAGATTTAATTATGTTTAACTCATTGTTATAATTATGTTTGTTAAGCGGTACGAATAACAGTCTATGAATTAAGGAGTGAAATACAGACAATTTATGTGAAATATGATGTCGCGAATTATTATGTATAATGTTATCACTCTACGTTGGTTTCCTAAAAATATTGAAATGCATTTTGTTTGATTCTATATTTAACGTTAAGTCTAAGAAGTTGAGTTTTTCCCCTCCTAACTCCATTGTAAATTGGATTGACTTATTAATTTAAGGTTAAATAATAAATATCTTTTATTTGTTTTACCCATAATGTTAATTAAATTTATTATCCTAAATAATTCACTCTGCCATCTATTGGTGATTTATTGAATCAATTATTACTTGCAAGTTTTATTGTTTTAAATTCTAACATTCAATATAAAAATATTTACATAGGTACTTAGTACTTACATAGCATATTTACAAGTTACAAGCACAGACTAGTTACAAGTAAGAATTATGTTTTATAAAATACTGTTTGTTTTATTAGCATAAAGTAAAAAGTAAATTTGTTGTTATATTTCGATTGAGAGAGTGTGTTAATGACACAGTGCAGTGTTTAGTTAAATTTCCAATAGTGTGTGCAATTATAACATTTTTAGGTTATACTAACTTGGTTTTAATTTCTTCAACGTGGTTTATTATAAGTATTTTGTCGTTTTCCGACTTTCTTACTAATATTTTAGCGTCTTTGAACCATACAAACTTGTATATTTTTTTCTCGCCCTGCTTTTAGTCTCGAATAACACGTATTTGAAGTATGGTGTGAGAACTTCACTTACATAAAGTGGAGTAGAAGAAGTAGCTGGCATTTTTTCTATTTTCTAGCAGCGGGTCTCTCTTTTTTACTTCTCGAAACAGAAGAATGAGTTTTTTTGGTTCTCCCGGTCGGCTCTCCTGGATTCTGTACGCTTTTTTGACATGTTCCTCTATTTTGACTCCTAAAGAAGATGCAATTCTTATTGCTGCTTCTACCGGTGGCTCCCCCTGAATCTCACTATCCCCTGCAATTTCCAATTGGTCTGTTTTGGTCCATTGTTCACATTCAGCCACTTTTGCCTCCAGTTGACTTATTTTAGTTTATTTTCTTTGTTTTCATTTTTAAGAATATTTACGTACTTTTGAATGTCTTTTATTAGTTTTATTTCTCTTGCCATTTCATTAAATTGTTTCGATAGGAATGACATTGCTTTTGTCATTTCCTCGTATCCTATTGTCATCTTTCTTACATCTTCTTGTAGCTGTGAAATAGCGTTCGCCACTTCCACATTTGTTGAGAAGAATGGTTATGTACATTATTGGTTAACCTCGTTGATGTCCTTTTTTGGCGGCATATTTGTATTTATTATAAATTGTTTGAAAAAAAAAACTGTTTTTTTTTTTCACTATTCTGAACTTAAATAACTTTATTGAATATTAAGCACCGACTCTTTTCTTGGTATCAATCCTTTTTTTGCGTTTTTAAGTATATCGGAAGTGATTTTTCAATATTTAATTGTCTAGTATAAATTTAATGATCTTTCAAAATGACAGGTTATTGTTGTATGGTACACAATTTGTTTCTATATTAGATCATTTTCATCATATCTGGAGTTAACCAGTCTCCACCCACCCTCAAACGATATTTTTTCACTTTCGTAGCTATGAACTTAGAATCCGAAATAATTTATATTAATTTTTAAAATTGATGTCGTCTATTTTAAACCTTCTTAGTTGTTCGTTAATTATATTACTGAAACAGATATTATTTCTCACAACATAGGAATAAGTATTTGCCATTTCGAAAAATGTATGTACCTACCTGATATTAAAAAATGTAATTTAGGTAATTAAGACTGTAACAGACGCGGCGGATCACTGGCTTCCGTAGCAATCGCGCCAGTCACAAGAACTGTATACTGTAGGTGCTGATGTCAAAGCAGAGTGGCCGGGCGTAGGCGGGCCTCGGCCGACGAACGATAAGCTCCGGGGGAGGTATCGCTGCCTAGAGATCCCTTGCGGGGTCGCTAGTGAGTAGCACTGGCGGCCGCAATCCTGAAGCAGGCAACCGGGCTGTAAGGCCGGTATCTCTCCGTCGGCGGGAACGGCGGGGTGTGTTCCGGGGAAGTAGCCAAGGGTCCAAATTATCCGGGGTCCAAAATCCAATCCAAAGAGTATCCGAGTTCCAAGTCCAGGGGTAGCGGCGGTCGAATATTGCAGGTGGCGGCGAGGTCCGGTTGAAGCGAGGCAGGGAGACGAGGTGGAGATTAAAAGCCCTTAGGAGTATGACGATTTGACTGATTTATTATTTGCCCGGCGGGGCTATATATACAATAAATTTTGTCATGCGGCGGCGATGCTAGGCCAATAGCGGGCGGTACTAGGCTGACCAATCACGCTGCGAGAGACAGAATAATGAATAATTTTCTCTAATACACATGTAACGTACGCGTTACCACGATGAAAGTTTCGCCGGTTCGTCACCCGCGTCTGCCGCAGTCAAGCTTCCCGGCGTAAGTGGGAAGCCGCCCTCCCAGACAGAGCCAAAGACAAAGTCGGAAGGTAGGAGCACAGCTGCGCCGACCGCAAGTCAACCTCAATAGCCCTGAAAAGGACTTTCCACCCGGTCCAAGTGGTGCAGAGAGGCGAAGGCAGTCAGCAGGCAGAGCGGAGCGAAGAGCGAAGTGCAGGAAGGCGAACAGGACGGAGAACGGAATAAAACACGTGTGAACTGTTCAGAGTTAGGAACTCAACTGATTTAATATTTCTAATTGACCGCCTTATAAAGCGGTGCGCGTCGGGCTCCGTGAGTCGGCCATCCCACCCGCGCCGGCTGCCTCGGAGTGGTGGGGGTAATCTTTCCCCGCCACTCGCTACATGCCGCCGGCCGCAGGTGGCGTAAATACGGGCGCTCAATGCCCGTACGGGCCATTTCGTCGGCAGCCGCGACGCGCGCAACATGACATTTACATAATATATCTTTATACATTTTATTTATTTTAACCTAGCTATTTTTCCCCGGTAATACTGAGGCCAGGCTCGAAAGTGACCATTTTATCTTTATTGAGAGCCCAGCCATCAGTTCTATACATTTACCGGGGATCCTTTCTAATTATTGTATTATTTTAATTTATTCGATTTTACGCGTCCGGAACAACACAGTAAATAATTTTATAGGCAGTCAGTAATATTTTATTAAATCCTATTCTATAAGCTCTTCAGTATGGCGATGACCACCCCCGAAAGCGACAAATGTTAGTCTTTATTGGGGAGGTAGTACCTCGCATACGCATACTGAAGCTCCTGATTAAATATATTAAAGGTCCCAAGAAGGGCCGCCAAGTTGACATATACCGCGTTACGTCGGCAACAGCATGTGTACTTAAATAAAACATTTCTTTAAATAAACAAGATCTATTAATTTTTCTTAAGTTATCAACCAGATTTTGACAACCCTAAGGCCTATAAATTGCTCGTATGAAAACAAATAAAGTTTGGCGGGTAAATTTGCTCAATTGTTTTTAGATCAATATTTTATTAGTTAGCCATTGAAAATATGCTTGTAACGGACGGTTAAAAATATGTCAAAAAATATGCAAACACCTACCCCTTGCTTCAGGATTGTGGAATACAGTCCAAACTTTGACTTTTACAGTACAATGCTCAAACGACAATTTTGCCCTTGAATGAATAATTCAATAAAGTAGTTCTTGGACAAGAACGTCATATGCTTCAGGACAGGTCTCGAATTCCATTTCATACAGTTCAGGTTCTCTTCATTGCTTCAAGTCGAACTCCTAATTTATTAGTTGAGCTCCTTGTACTTTCAAAGTAACTTATCTCAGTTAAATTCACTATCGTGTTAAACTCAAACAAAGACACTAGTGCGGTACTCCTCTCACCAGGGTGAAACTACGAAAATTTCCACAAATAAAATAAAATCAGTAAATCCATGCGTCTCTGATCTCCACCTGCAGCACCACTCCTCATCATCAGGTGACCGTAAATAAACTTTAGATCTTTTTTATTTTTGGCTTCCAGAATTCCATAAAATCACTTTTTAGAATCACCTTTCAAACTTGCATAAACCTATATATTATAAATTCACTTTAAACCAAAGTAAAATCACTTATAAAACCACAATAAATTCAGCAAAATCAAAATGTATAATAGTGATAAATAATGTTAGAATAAGGATAGATGTAAATATTGTGTTGGAAATGCAAATGACTATGTTAATCATAGAACTAAATAAAAATAAATTTAAAAAAATCCAGGAAGTAAAATCACTCGAAAGTCTCTCACTCAAATCACCTTTTCTAAAATATAATAAAATATTTAAATACATAAAAAATATATATTTATGTCCATTTTCATCCAAAATATACCACATTACTCCCTTCACAAACCACCCTTGCGTAAATCTCCAATTAACGTTTTCCAAAAAAAAAAAAAACAAGTGCCCCACTTAATATAAAATCAAAAATATTTAAATAAAAAAACTCAAACTCGCCAAATCCCCGTTAAAAATACATAAATTCTTCAAAAAATAACCCAAGTCCCAGCCCTCAGCAACACGGTTAAATATTCGAATAATTAAAATCTTTTAGTCACCAAAAATACCCCCAAACATAATAGTAAAGAAAAAGCCCCATTCATAAATTGCCTTAGTAAAATCTCTGAAAATTCCCAGCTAAAAATCCCATTGATGTACTCGTAGTAAAATCGCCCCAAAAATCCCCCAGAAAAACCCATTTGTTTTCTCACTCTACAACATACAATAGAAAAACCCCCATGCATTAAAACAATAGTAAAAGAAACCCAATAAATTCTCCATTCAAGGTCATTAAATCCTCCCCGAGCCAACAGTTATAGTAAAACTTCCCCATTCATAATCAACATCCCAAACCGATACTACAAATAGTTCCGGGTTTATCAAACAAAGTCTTCCAACAAAACAATAATACATATTGTAGATGGTTTAAAAACATAAAAAGAGAGAAAAGGTGTAGGCCGCAGCCAGATCCGTCCCCGGGGGCGCCGGGAATAAATCTTCCCAGCACTAGGGAAGATGCCCCTAGCGCCCGATTTTGTCGTTGAAGTCATTTTTAGTTGTTTACCTGATTCTACACGAAAAACATAAAAAAGTGGAAAAATAAAAGGTCTTGGCCTTTTCTGTTATCGTTTCGGCGGTGCCAGGTGCTTTGTTGATTTTCTCCAAAAAAATGTATGTTGTGCTTTACTTTTTAATTACGAGGAATAACCTTGGTAATCATTGAATTGGGTCACAATTGTAAATTCAGTCATATTTAAATGCGATTTCAAG
This sequence comes from Micrasema longulum, assembly GCF_059751315.1. NCBI lineage: Eukaryota > Metazoa > Arthropoda > Insecta > Trichoptera > Brachycentridae > Micrasema > Micrasema longulum. The sequence goes on from NW_028278305.1 coordinate 66,617, forward strand.
CGATTAAAAATTCTGATGGCGGGCAAAATTACCTCCATGTTTGCCCGCAACCATTATTTGTTGAACTGTAGCTCGTGAATTTGACGTTGACTTTGACTGATATTTGTGGCTTTCAGAGTACCAGGTCCAAGGAACCCCTTGCTCTTTCATATGGGGGAATTTGCATGAATTGAAATGGATTATTTATTATTATTATTATTTTATTTTTTTAAATAATATAAAAATATATGAATGTATATAAATATAAATAAAGGTGTGAATACTGTATAGGTTATAATATATTAAGTTTTACATATATTTACTAGAGTACTTGCTATAAGATAGGATATACTTATTTATGGGGGATTTAAGGGGGATCGGGGGGTGGTTGTTGTTGGTTGGGGGGTTGGGTGAGGGGTTCGTTAAGTGGTTGATGTTGGGGGGAGGGTTTGGGGAGTAAATCTTTCAGGATCTGTTTGGGGCGTGGGTGCTTAGTGGGGGAACTGGGGTTATATTTCGCTAAGCATGATATGGATGGGTTTGTGTGAGTTGGGATCTCATCATAGAATGATTTGGACAGTTTAACAATAAATTCCTTGATTAGGGGAATTTTCGCGTTTTTGTGTAAATTTTTATCCATTTGGGGGCGTTAAAGGCTAGTCTGATGGCTCTATTTTGTAGGGCTTGGATTTTTTTCATTTTAGATAGGCCTAATTATCTAAAAGAACCTAACTTTGATTTTACACGAATTAACTCAATTATTTTTTGTAATTTTTATGCTAACATAATCCAGGTAAATCTAGTTTCTCGAGCCAACTCTTCAATAAAGGAAAGTTTTTTTCACTCAACAAGTTGGCCGGGAACTATACATTGTTGATTAACTACATTCATCAATATTTATACATTTTTCTTCCACGTAATGTTGTGTAACAGATACGCATGCCCCCCCCCCCCCCCCCCCCCCGGGGACAGCCGAGACGACCATCGCTGCCGCGCCCGACGCCGCACGCCCGCACCCCGCTACGCCCGCTGCACAGCACACCGGGTAAGTCATTTTTGGACTATTAATAGGTTCCGCCTGAAAGACGAGTAGGGCCCCTAGAGGTAGTCCGCAGACGAACCCGGCTGCGCCCGCAGCCCGGGAGTGCCGCAGACCCCGCTCCGCCACCATGGCCGACAGCCTTGGTTTCAAAACGGAAGAAGGTGGACTGCATATACAACTCAGCGGCCCACCGATGACGCCCAAGCGTTTTCACGACTTAGTGGAAAAATACATGAGGGATAACCCATCCCTCATCACGGACGAACCGCTCAAGCCGATCACCATTCCCGGCGACCCGCCAATGGAATGGTCCACACCAAAATCCACGGCGAAGCGCGCCCGCCAGCCGACGCCACCGATCTCCCTCGCAACAGGGAACCGATTTGAGGGACTGCCCGAGGTGATGGACGCCCCCGGGACAGTACCTCACAAACGTCCCTATCTACCCTCAAACTCCCGTACTGCCACCACTCGCCGACCAACCGCAGCCACGTATATAAATACCGCCAGCCGCCCCCTCGCCTCTCGCCCGACCATCGCACAAGCCGCCGGAGTCTTAGGCTCCGCGGCAGCAGCAAAATCCAGAGTACCGCCGATAGTGGTCTCCATGGGCCAGATGACCCACGGAGACCTAATCACCGCAATCGGCGGCACGAAATTCGCTATAAAATATGGTCGTATGGGGAAGGCAACCCTGACCATGCACACGATGGCGGACCGACAATCCGCCATCGAGAAACTTGAACGTGCGAGTGTGGAATTCCACACCTACACATCGGGAGAAAAAGACGGTCATTAAAGGCCTTCCCCACCTAGAATGCCGTCAGATCGCAGATGATCTGACCGCACAAGGTTTTCCTGCGACAAAGGTGTCGCAGTTAAACACAAAAGGCGAGGAGGCGATCTACCTCGCTCAATTCCCCGCGTCCACCGACATGGGGAAATTGAGAATGGCGGTTAAAGCCATATGCCTCTGCATCGTAAATATGCAGAAGTATAAATCGACGCACCTCTCGCACGGCACGCAGTGCTACCGATGCCAGGGCTTTGGAAATGCATCGGCTAACTGCCACCGTGTGGCCAGGTGCGTCAAATGTGACGGAAATCACGCAACGAAAGAGTGCGTGAAAACTGTCGACACACCGGCAACATGCTGCAACTGCGGGGAATCGCACCCCGCAAATTACAGCGGATGCTCTCACCGCGTAAAATACGTAGCGAGTATCCAACCGCGACCGCGACCGGGCCCACGCCAAACACAGGCGCTAGCCCGCGTAAATGGCAGAAGTTGGTCGGCGGTGGCCGCCGGTACAAGCTCCAACCCTCCCCCCACCTCCTACTTCCCCCACCTCCAACCCTCTACCCTCCCCACCATCACCACCCGCCCACCCCTCCTAACCACCCCCCTCCGCCCGGCCTGGCGCCCCGAGATAACGCGGCCCCTGGTCCGGGGGGACTAGCCGGCGCCCTCAGAAGATGCTGACATCGTGGCCATCATGAGGGCCATGATCCAGGCCCGATCACGCCTCGCACGCTGCGCGGACAAGTGGGAAAAGGTGATGGTGTTGATGGAGCTCCTCTCACCGCTTCTCGATGGATGAACAGCATCCCCGCGACACCGGAATACTCTTGTGGAACGCGCGCGGCATCACAAGCAAGACAGAAGAACTGCTGCATCTCGCCGAGCAGACGGGTATGAAAATCATTCTAATAACTGAGACACATTTAACCCCACAACAATATATCAGGCTGCCCGGATACGAACTATACCGAAACGATCGCGAGGGGAGGAGGGGGGGCGGAACGGCAATTCTCATCCGAGAATCCATCCCGCACACCCTCCTCGCCACGCCGAAACTTAACGTAACGGAAGCGACCGCCATACAGACGGACATAGACGGCAAACCCACTGTTATCGTATCCACGTACGTTAGCAAGGGGAATGCACTACTACACAACGGAATACGAGACATAGACAGACTACTAGCGTTGGGGCCCTCGGTCATAATAGCCTGCGAATTTAACGCCAAACACCAATACTGGAACAATCACATGACACACGCAAACGGTAATGCACTATACAGACATATGGAGAGGAGGGACTACAATATTTCGTACCCGGACCGGCCTACCGTACACATACATAGAGCCAAGTATCCGTCCACGTTGGATATCGCGCTAGTTCGGAACGTCCCGTACATGTCACAGATGGAAACTCTTGATGAGTTGTCGTCGGACCACTTACCGGTGATATTCACCGTGGGCGGCGAGACGAGAAACATCACCAGGGAACAGGTGCTGTACGGGGAAGCCGACTGGGAGAAATTTAAAATATCAACGACGGCATTTACTTGGCTCCAAAAATATATTTATTTATTTATTTATTCATATTTTTCGCTTACAAACTATAAATTAATAATAAAAATAATGTGACCTCACTGGTGTTTCCCGTGCCGAGGACACTTAACAATTTAGTTTTTTTTTATTACATTTGAGAATAAACAAAGAAGACTCACTTAAAAAACAAACATAATTAACAAATATTCAGACAGTTTTAAAAACAAGGTATTTATATAATAATAAACAAGAAATAGACGACGCGATAAACCATTAAACGCATCACATTCAAGTGGCACGCGACGAATGCATCCCCATAAAAATCATTACGCCAAATATAATAAAACTTACGCCACAAATAACTTCAATAATCGCGGATAAAAATAAATTACGAAAAATGTATCAAAGCACCAAAAATAAATCATATAAAAAAGAATATAATATTTTAGTACGAAAAATAAAAGCAGAAATAAAAATATTAAAAAGCTCTCTCTGGGAGAAAAAGGTTTCCTCGCTCAGACCGGGCGATAGGAGCAAATAGCAAATGAATTGTGATGCATGCTGTTTGCGCGGTGGGGAAACAAAGACAAATGTGAATTATTATTAAATGAGTTCCGCGGAAAAATATTTTAATATCTTCGATTCATTTGTAACATAATGAAGTAGAGTTATGCATAAAATGAAATCAATATGATGATTAACAAAAAAGGTATTGAACAATTTTTTTATTTTATTTTTATTTTTTTATTTATTTGGATAACCAACAGCTATAATGATATCATATTTATATAACAAAACAAATAACAAATAAGCCAATTACAGGTTTTCACAAGTAGCATCACAGTAAGTTAAAAAAGATTCTCGAACATAAAATGAATAGTAATTAAATGTAAATTTAAAAGAAAAGAAAAAAATACTACGAGTTATTTTGAAAGCAAACGCCGCACGTTATTAAGATTATTTTCAAATAAATCTATGTTAAATGATTTATTTAGTACATTAAAATTATTAAAAGTTCGCCATAAATATGAATTTTGCCTATAATTAGATGAAACAAGAGGTATGTGAAGAAGAGGGTTATTTCTTAAAACTTTGGAAGGAACATTGATAGAAAGTTTGCAAAGTAGTTCAGGATAGTCAATTGAACCAGAGGCAATTTTAAGTAAATAAATTATATCCGCTATTTCACGACGTTTTTGCAGAGGCAGTAGGTGATGTTTTTTACATATATGAATATACTGGTCAGATTTAAACTCAAGTTTCAACCGGAAACACATGAACTTTACGATTTTTTTTTGAATATTTTCAATGCGTGATATCTGCACATTGTACATAGGATTCCATATTTGTGATGCATATTCTAAGTTGCTTCGCACTAATGTACAGTAAAGGATTTTAAGTGTCTTTGCCATAGTGAACGACGTAGAGCTACGCATAACAAAGCCAAGCGCACGCGATGACTTTTTTATGATGCTGTCAACATGGGCGTCAAAAAGTAATTTACTATCATGGAAGACACCTAGATCCTTTACACATAATGAGCGTTGAAGGTTTTGACCCTTAAGCACATAGTTAGTACGTAAAAATTTTACTTTGCGACTAAATGTAATAACTGAACACTTAGAAGGATTAAGGTCCAAGCAGTTGGAGTTGCAGTAATCCTCTAGACGGTCGAGATCTGACTGCAGATCAAAGACGTCAGCTGGGGTCTTGATTGTTGCAAAAATTTTCATGTCGTCAGCAAAACAAAGCAAACGCGAAGAGGTAAAGCATTTATCAATATCGTTAACAAAAATTATGAAGAGCAAAGGTCCCAGAAGAGACCCTTGAGGCACCCCGCTGGGGACCCGTACCCAACTAGAAATAAAATTATTAACCACTACCGCTTGCGACCTGTTGTCTATATAAGATGAAAACCATCTGAAGAGGTCACCTCTAATACCGATTTTAGTTAATTTTTTTAATAGTAATTTGTGATCGATTCGGTCGAAGCATTTACTGTAATCGGTGTAAATAACGTCTACCTGATGACCACCGTCCATTGAATCAGTAAGGTAATCATTAAGTAAGATTAAATTTGAAACAGTAGATCTCCCTTTTAGAAAGCCATGTTGAGATGGACTCAGTGAGTTTTTAATGGCGGAATATAGTTGGTTATAGATTATTCTTTCAAATACTTTAGACACTATACACAGTTTAGAAATTGGTCTATAATTGACAATATCGGTTTTAGGCCCTTTCTTGTGGACTGGTGTTATAAAAGCGGATTTCCAAATATGTGGGATTGTGCATTCTTTGAGAGATCTTTTGAATAGCAAAGTGATTGGTACACATATAGTACTAGCAGAATTTATGAGAAAACATTCGGGAAGGTGATCAGGTCCAGCTGATTTTGATGTATCTAGCTTTAAGAGTAGATTTTTTACATAGTCTGTGGTAATCACTATGGAATTAATATCTGAGGTATACACATGAGACGAGGTAGATGAGGGATTAGTGGAATTTTTCGATTGGATACTAGCTGGATTTAGAAAAGTGGAGTGAAAATATTCAGAAAATGCGTTGCAAATTTCAATACCAGTGTTTACTCGCATATTACCTAATACAAGACTATTAGGAATACAGTTAGATTTGGATTTGGACTTCACATACGACCAGAAATTTTTAGGTGAGTCCTCGATGGACTTTTCTACGAATGCAATGTAAGAATCGTGACAATCCTTTTCAAGATGTTTGATTCTATCACGTAATAATTTAAAAGTTATTAGATTGGAGTGATTGCCGTAAGTCTTATATTTTCTTAAGTATTTATCCTTTTCTTTAATTGCTTTTACTAGCGCGGGGGAGTACCATATAGGATATGAACTGTTCAAAGTCTTAACAGCGGGTACAAATTTATCTCTCAGATTTGTAAAAGTATTGTAAAAAAAGTTTACGGATTCGTCAAATGATCTAATTGAGAATTCAGTATGCCAGTCGATGTCAGAGATTGTACTATTTATTGAATCAAAGTTTGCTTTATTAAACAAATATTTAGTTAGCGGTGCAGGCTTCAGGTAAGTAAGTTCAATAAATTGAGCATTAATGAAGAGAGCATTATGATGCGGGTCAATAGGTACCAATGGGTCCATACATTCACTAACATTAACAATGTCATTAGAAATTACCAAATCTAGGATCCGTCCGTGTTTATTAAAAATTCCATTAAATTGCGACAAGTTATGTGTATTCAATTCATCGATAAGTAGGTACTCATCGTGATTTTGAGCATTAGAAGGCAAGTATGAAACATTATCAGTTGAAAGCCACTTAATACCGCTCAAGTTGAAATCACCTATTATCAAATATTTGTCAAGCGGGTTATTAGAAATTGTCATATTTAACTTAGAGAAAAAATTTATCAATTGGTCGGAAAAGGAATTGCCTGATTTTTGTTTACATAGGTATAGAACACATAAGTGTAGTTTGGTGCGCGTACGGGTACCTGCGAGATTAAGAGATAGTGTTAGCCACAGATCTTCAGCGCTGGAGTTGAATGTCGGCTGGGCAATAGCTGATATTTCTTTACGTACCGCTAGGAGAACACCGCCGCCCCGCGACTGTCCCGTTGCCGTGTAATCCCGATCGCGACGCCAAACCATATAGCGGCTGTCAAATAGTTCACTATCGGAAATGTTGTCGTTTATCCACGTTTCGGATAGAGCTATAATATCGTAACTAGATATGCTTAAATTTCGTTGGAATATAGTAGTCTTAGAACGTAATCCCCTTACATTCTGGTACAGTATATTTAAGTTGGTGTTAGCCATAAGAAAGATCGTAAATATTAATTAACATAATTATGAAACAAAATAAAATAGAAACATGCGAGTATTGATTCCGAAGATTACCGGTACGTAGTTTAGGCAGAAAAAAGTAAATGTAATGTGTTAGAGCGGGCGAGCGGATATAATTTGCAATAAATGTGCGAATAAAAGAGACATAAAGATGTAGATACTTGCGTTGTAGATAAATAAAGTTAAATTGTAAGTAAACATATGAGTATATAATAATATAATAAAGCGAGCGTTTGTTTTCGAAAACAGGGGTTACAAACACATTCAAAACAATCATTGACAGTAATGCGAGTACATAAAAAATACATAAGGAAAGTGCGAGCGATATAAATAATAATAAACATATTAAACGAACTTGTTTAAATCGGCCTCAGTGTTTATAATGTGGACACTCGAAGTATCATTCAATCTTGCATGAATTTTGCCATATTTTACCCAAATATACTTATATCCCTTTTCATCCTTCAACTTGGATTTGGTCATCGTAAGGAGTTTCTTGGTCAACGGAGTCAGATGGTCGTTTATATATATTCGATTGGTCGAATGGAAGCCTAAATCGTTAGCTGATAAGTTTTTCATGGCGCGAGCGGCTGATGTGAAATCTTCCTTTAAATATCGATTAATAAAACTCACTATTATTGACTTCTCTTTAGAGTTATGAACCGGTACCCGTGATATATAATTTATTTGGGATTTAGGAAAAGTGTAGTCCACCTTTCGACTGATGCTGTCTAATATTGTGAATAGATTTTCGTCAAATATGCTACCTGGGGGACCCCAGATACCCCCCTTGAGACGGGAGGGCTAAGGGCATTATGTCCACCGATCCTGTTAAGTTTCAAAATATGATAACTTTTTTTGTCAAAAAAATTAAAAAAGTACACACCGAATGACCTTGAACGTCCCATACTTATAATAAATCTTGAAAACCACCCGATGGATCTAAACCTGGTTTTCACTGTCATGTAACGTGTCCTAAAACAAAGCTACTTGTATTTGTTGCATCTTCGAAAAATAAAAATTAGTACGTCATATTCATTTCTTACCGAAAATTACCGTAAAATACCGCGGAGATTTTACCGCCGTGCATCTCGAATTTATTGCGATACAAGTAAATATCGTTTTTGCTACCATTTATGCTTGCAATATACACATGTATGTTCATAAGGATGAATGACAATATCCGACTAAGACCCTCCATATAATCTTTCAAACTCACAGTGAAAGGGGCAGTGAACGTAATAAAGTTAAATTGAATTGAAATAATATACGAAATTAGAAATTTCAAAAGATCTACTCATTTATTGACCAAAATATTGTTTTTTTGAATGAGTAAAACCGATAGGAAGACCCACAGTCTTTAAAACGGTTTCGGGTATATGGAGGAATGTACTCCTGCTCCGGGGAATTACGCTTTCGGGAATTTTCCCGCGGTACATCATTACTTGCACCTCCAGTACCTTATGCACCATTGGGTGCGAATAAGAGTTTGATGGTGATGAACATAATGTTATTGTATTATTTTAGATGTTTGTAAATCTAATATTGTGGATCATCGTAATATATAATTTTTATTTGAGAATAAAAAATACTGTTTTGTAATCCACTGTATTTGCTTACACAACCGAATATATAATATATGTATTATGTATGTTTACTTGTTAAATAACCCTAAAGAGGGAAACATTTTGTAGCCGAAACTAGACAGTCAAATTGTACAAATAAAAATTCTTTTTTTTTGTTGTATAATTTGATTGTTTTGGTAATTTTGTTGATAGTTAATTTTCTGCTTACTAAATTTGAAGGTGTAAACAAGGACTTATACACTCGCATACGTTAATGTTTATTGTATGCAATTATTACTTTATTATGTCTATATAATGATTTAAATCATATATACATTCAAATTAACAATGCACTGGCCTATGCACCATTAGGTTCTGATAAGGGTTTGGTGATAATGTATTTCAATATAAATTTTACCGATGTATATATAAATTTACTTTAATATAAAGAAATATTCGTTTTTATAAACGATAAATCGATATTATTATCGAAACTTATTTAAACGAATAATGGCGGTACATTACTTTTTCACTAACACATTCGTAAAAACTCTTTGCGATGTTCTTATGAATATTTTTAAACCTGTTATTATAATCGAATATTTTATATCAGTTTAAAAAAAAAAGGTATTTATTTAAGAGCAATATTTTCCGAATAATAAATAATTTACATGAAAACGAAAAACTGCACTAATAAGTGCATATTATTTATTTATACCCTTTCTAATTTATATTATAAATAAGTGGGTTATATTGTTCATTTTGTTTATATATGTATTTTAAGTTTAAGTAAAATATTATTAAAAGTGTTTGCACGTAATTGATGAAAAATAAGTAGTGCATTTTTTTATTTTAATGTTTCTGTATATTATTTTTCATTGTTTGTAAAGCAAATAAATACATTAATGTCAGGCGGGATGGGATCTCTATTAAGACGACAGCTATTATTTAATAATACGCTAATTAGCAGCGTGGTTTATTTACATTTCTGTGCGTTTGACTTAACGGTTCCTAATTTATCATTTCATTTGTGAATAAAAACTAGCAGATTTAAGATATATACGAATTAAAACATATCAACAAAATTTAAATAATGATACGTTGTGTATAAAAATACTTATTTAGTCATGTTTCTTACAATAAAAGGAACATTATGAAAATTCATCAAAAATATTTAATACGTTCGGTATTTTTTTACTTGTCTAAATCACTCTATAGCTAACAATATATTGAATACTTAAAAATAATACAGTTTTTTTCTATTAAGCTAACGAAATAGTAAAAGAAATCAATGCCAACCTAGCCAAATAAAAAATATCTATCTTTGCTCTTTTGCCTAAATTTTGGGTTTCTGCCTGATCAATTTCAATATATGAAATTCAATTTTAAAAAACATGTTAGGTTTCTAACACAGAAAAATAATTTTAGTTTAGTTAAATTAATTTATCAATTTTTGAGACCAAATCTCAACTCCATAGAACCAAATTCCTGTGTATTGAAAGCAAAATACAAAACAATTGTGTTTATAAACAAAATGAACAAAAAATCTTTTGAACATAGGGAACAAGATTTTTTCTAATCAGTGTGAACTCGGATATGAAACTAGAAATAAAAATGAAGTAAGTCTGCCATTTAGTAAGAAAACAAAGACACAGAACTCGTTGGTTCACCGAGGTGGACCATCAGAAATAAGAGTTTAAGGAAAGACCATTAGAAATAAGAGAACAAAAAAAAATCATTTCATTTGAATGTTAGTCGATAAAACATGTGTGTAGCAGATAAGTTAGCTCTTAAAAAGTGATTGCATTCGAGTTGGTCTTAAAGAATTTTTTTAATTAGTGAAATGTTAATAATTATTATATATTTTAATAACAATTCGTCGTCGTCATTCCCTTTCCATACCTAATGGTGCTTAGATTACTGCAGTGGTACACAAATCGCAGCGTATCTTGATCATTTTTTGTTACATGAAGGTAAGATGATCAGTCTTACGCTTCAGGTACCAGTCCAGGCACTATGAAATATTCTGGTGGGAAAACACCTTTTTAAATAAATATTTCTTATCAACCATGTCGGGAATCGAACCCGAGACCTCTTGCATGGGAGACAAATGCGCTTATCATTACACCACGAGGCCAACTAATAATTGTATATAGGTTAATATATTAGCACATTCATGTATTGTGTTTGTACTATTACAAAACAAAAATAAAAAAAAAACAAAAAAATATTAAAACCCATAACTCTATCAGACAAGAAAAGCACGAATATAAAAATGTAAAGTTTTGAAGTGACAGAGGCAATGTAGCATAATGTATTTCTTTATATTAAATCAGAGCTACAGACAGAATTACATATATGAAATAATTACAGTTTTGAAAAAAATGCCTCAAAAGTATCGAATATTTCAATATATATATACATTTATATTTATTTTTATTTTATTTATGAAATATATAATACATATCTAAGATATTATACTCCCAGGAATTTAAAAAAACCTCATTTGGGACCGTAAATAAAAATGAGACATTTTTGTGACAATACATAATATCATACATAGTAAATACATCCGAAATTGTAAGAAAACAAAAAGAAACATAAAGCATAGTACTTTACACCATCTATATAAAAAACATTAATAACTATCACTATCAAAAAGATTTAAGTAATATTTTTTAATTACGACACTTTTGAATTGGCTATTCGATTTTTCGTGTTTTAATATTTATTTAAAATTCGGAATGGTCAATACTTTCCAGAAACCTTTTTCCGAACTTCGTTGAGCAAAACTTAGGTACATGAAAATTCCCTGATTTACGCGTTATTATTATTATATTTATTAAATTATTTTATGGAAATACACCACTCTTTCTCAATGGTCCCCTTGATAAAACCTGTGTGAAGGAATATTTCTTTTATTAAAAAAAAAGGTAATAATAATAACAAAAAATAGAAAAAATACCTAATTAAAAAACACCTTTTTCTAAACAGAAATGACCGAAAAATATTTTTTTACAATAATAATAATATTACGAGTACAATACATAAGTTTTTATGTATTTTTTTAGTTAGTGTATACAATAAAGCATTATAAGAGTAGGCATATTTATTTTATAGATTTTTAATTAATATTTTTTCTTTCATTCTTCATACTTCATAAGTATTTTGAAAAAACAACGCATTATCCATAAATAAAAAGTCGATTACGGGAATAATCTAATTCGGTTATTCGAACTATTAATATTGATAATAATCGTTTGCGATTAAGCACACCCCAACAGATTTATGTCTGACAGACCGGGTCGTATTCATTTTACAACGCGTGTGAAAAGGTAACAGATTTTGTATGCGTTTGCAGGATAAGCGCGGTAAAATATCGGGTAGTATGGATTTGCGTGGCAGGTGTGAAAACGGCCTATGGAAAATAGCAAAAGCCCTCAAAAGAAGAGGCATTAACATCCCTCCACTGACGATAGGACAAACCCTAGCCACGTCAGACGCCGCCAAAGCAGACGCGCTTGCGGATGCCTTCGAAAAGGCATACACCGCCACGGACGGCCTAAGCGATCCTGAGAAGGATCGCTTAGTTAACTTCAGCCTTACGGAAATAGAACAAGTGGAGCAAATTCCCCTAGATGGAATTAAGCTGTGCACTCCCGGAGAGATAGCTATAAACCTAAAAAGATTAAAAACAAACACGGCCCCTGGACCGGATAAAATTCACAACATAATACTAAAACACCTACCGATCAGAGCCAGAATAGAAATATCTAAAATATTTAACGCGTGCCTACTGCAAGGCTATTTCCCACTAGAGTGGAAACAACCGACTGTACTTCCGTTCGCCAAACCGGGCAAGGACCACAAAATACCCACCAATTACAGACCAATAAGTTTACTGAATACTCTCAGTAAACTCCTAGAAAAAGTAATTACCACTCGACTTCTCACACACCATAAAAGTAATGAGACTCTGCCCGACGAGCAATTTGGTTTCCGAGCCCACCACTCAACCACACACCAGCTGACACGACTAGTCGAACATCTATCCTGGCAACTCAATAAAAACCGAGCCACAGCGATGGCCTTTTTCGACCTAGAAAAGACCTTCGATTCCGTATGGAAAGATGGACTAGTCCATAAATTACACAACACAAACACACCCATATATCTTACAAAAATTATAAAATCCTATCTCACAGACCGCTCATTCAAAGTGGCATACAAAAACAGCACATCCTCACCGAGAGACATACCGAAAGGTGTTCCGCAAGGAAGCATCCTAGGCCCACACCTCTTCAACATATACACAAACGACATTCCGACGCTTGGAAGATACGAGAAAGCAATTTATGCTGACGACATTGCACTATACGCGACCTCTTTGTCACCAGAAATGGCGACAAAATACCTACAAACAGGGGCGTCCGAACTCGCGGAGTACTACCGCGGGTGGAGACTCAAACTCAACGAGACTAAGACAGAAGCCATAATGTTCTCTCGCAGAAAAAGAGCGCCGGCAAACAACCTCACTATAGGAAATAGTACAATACATTGGGTAAAAGAAGTCAAATATCTCGGGCTGAATCTGTGTGAAAATGCTCATATACAACACGCTGATTCTTCCTATACTTTCATATGCCTTCCCGGTTTGGAGCAGCCTACGTACGACTCGATTTGAACGGCTCCAAGTAAATCAGAATAAGTGCATAAAAATAGCCTATAATACTCGTAAACAACAAAATATCAAAAAACTCCACGAAAAAAATAACTCCCAATAAATATAAATGATTCGCTTTCGAGCCTGGCCTCAGTAATACCGGGGCCAAATATAGCCGGAGAAAACTCATTTTTACTTGAAAATAATATGAATAAGTTTATGTATGAAAAATGAAGCCCTAAAAAGGGCCACTGTATTAGGTTTGTCATGTTGCGCGCGTCGTGGCGAAACAGCCCGTACAGGCATTAGGCGCCCGTATTTACGTGACCTGCGGCTGGTGGCATGCGGCGAGTGGTGAGGGTACGCCACCTCCACCACTCCAAGCCGGCCGGCGCGGGTGGTACGGCTGGCTCGCGAAGCTCGACACGCACCACTTTATAAAGCGTGTAATTAGAAATATTAAATCTGTTCATTCCGGCCGTACTGCTATGCTGAGCAAGACGTGTTCGTGCCCTGCTTCCCGACACGCCCCATTGCCTCAGGATTAAGCGCTCGCCGCTACCTCCCCGCCTCGCCATAGTGCAGCCAGATTGTTTGTCGTCGTCAGCACGCCACACCGATTTTTTTCCGGGCAACGCTTCTGCCCGGTTTTTATCCAGTGTTTGCCGCAACCTTTGAGCTGTCCCATCACGAGGTGGAACAACTAGTGCCACCTGAAAGACGAGTAAGGCCCTAGCCACCCGTGTGTTTGTGACCCTCAGGTTGACGGGCTCCAGTGCTTCCCTGTGACAGTTTTACTTTGACAGTGATAGTGACACTATAGTGCAGTGGTTAGTGCATCGCATCACAGACTGATCTAGTTCATCTCTCCCCGGCGAGTCTTTCTATATTTACATTCTTATGGCTTGTAGTACCTGTTAGTCCCATGTAAATTCCAGCTAGATTTTGCTCATTTACCCGACAATTTTCTTATTGACCTTTATTCCGTCAACTTTTAACATACTTACCTTAAAAACACTCGCCGGGATTTCCGACTGGTCCGCATTAGCAAATGCCCGCCTCGTGGAATGGACCGCGGTTCAAAGCGGTATAAGGAACAGTGGATCTCCGTCCTGGGCACCGCAATTATCCTTCCAAAAACACCGAAACGTACGTCCGCTCCCGACTCGCTCGCGTCCGCCCGCTGCACTGTAACCCCACCCCTCCGCACTTCACACCGAAACGCGTTCTGACACTCCCGCAACTCCTTCGATAGCCTCTGCAGAGCCAGCTGAGGTAATTTCAACTTCCCGCATTCCTCCTATAATTTTGCATAAAATACAAAATTGGAACAAAATCTCGAAATGTGTTGAGAATAAAGGAATTGACTTCACCGCGAAAAATCGCGGTGAAACCATATGGATATTCGTGAATACCACTTGCTGACGTCATACCTACTCATCCCGAAACCAGAGAAGGAACCACTTGGTGCAATAAAATATAGACCATTTATTAGCTTACTCCCTTGTCTCTGTAATCTAAGTCCACGCTCGTCTCAGATTGTTTTTTGTTTTCCTCGTAAATAAATACAGCTCACTGGCGAAAAATCAGCGTTTACTTTAAAAAAGAATGCAATATATTGCATTTGTAAAATAGTAAAAAGTATTCATACAAAAACGTTACAATTACTATGGCGACTGCTTTTCTTAACATTTGGCTTGCTAATTGCCGGCTAAATGCAATGAATATCGTGATAAATAATAAATAAATAAATAGAAACAGCCGTTCTAGAATATTTTCCATATTTACATCGTCGCCGGTGAAATTCAGATATGTGATTGCGCAGCAGGATTATTCGTCGCGAAACCTAAATATTTTGACATTTAATTTCTTTCCATTGTGATCGCGAATACGATAAACAACCAAGGTGAGAAATCATTATCACGTCGCTTATTAGCACGTCGATAGTTATTTGCGATGGAGCTACTGAGGTAATTATATCTGTAACAGAGATACTATCGGGGTAGCATTCCGATTTTGCTTCCGATATTATTATTAAGCAGTACTTAATTAAAATATTAATTGTTGTATTGTTTATGTCATCGGTTATTGAATTGAAAAATATTTTTTTTAAATAATCAAAACATTTATTTGTAACATAACATTTGGTGACACATGTTTAGACTTATCACAATGTTGTAGCTGAAATGTATTTTAATTTATATTAAAACGCAGAAAATATTGAGCTCGTCGAAAATAAATTATTTATTAATAAAAACATTAAATTAAATTTTATTTATTGATTTTCCAAAAATAAAAATAAAATGTCATTGCATCCATACATTTTTGGGGTGAAGTCCTTTTTATCGTTTTTTTTATTTTAATTGACGTAAGCATGCGCACTATCTTACTTCTATTCCTCAATTAAAACTTATTGCTTACAATAAAAATCATAATATCCAACTCATGGCAAAGTTCGCCAGTAAATAAAAGTTAAATGAAAATATGTGTTTCAAAATATTTATAGTTTTATAGCATTATGAATCAATGTTTATTTCGATTCTACCTTTTATTTGACAAAATTGAATTTTAGGACGATTCTGGTCTGGCCGCCCGATAGCTCGCCGGGCTCTTGGGCCTCCCGTTTACGCTGGTCGGGCCGATTGCAAGAAACCAGGGAGACGAAGCCAATAGGTATGCGGCAAATTAACAATAAATAAAGAGTTTAAATATAAAAAGTAACGAAGTAACAGAGGCGACGTATCATAGTACAAACACTAAAACAGAAGTGATAAAAAATTAATGATTTTAATTTGTATAAGATAAATGAAATAAATCTAAATTCCACGCTTGTTTGCTAATATGTGGAGCCGTGGAGAGGTGAGTATTTAGCATAGTTTGAACTATGCAAATCAACAGAAAAGTAGTATTTTGTCTCGTCCCTCGCTGTCTTACATAAAAAATCACACAATTTAAAAGTTCGGGACTGTCGAGAACATTATTTAATAACTTGAAAAGCAGCACTAAATCTGAAATTTCCCTTCTATCACTAATAAATACTAATTTGAACTGATTTATTCAACATATTGTTGTGTACCATCAGTTATTTTATATTATGTATTTGTGTTACAATTATTTATCTTTTATTATAGAAATAAAAGACGAGCGACGACGAATTCACAAATTTGGAATATCCAGTGACCGGTTTCATCGCTTTCGCGACATCTTCGAACTCCTTTTAAAAGATACCAGGACTTGTATTTATATAAAACAGAGGTAAGGATAAAGGATTCAAAATTATATGAAAGTAAATGAAATAAAATTATTTTTATCTTAAGGATCATTAACAAACTTTTTTCGGGTTTTCTGATAAGTTGATATAATGCTATTTTAATGAGTTTGAGTATTGTATTTTTATTTTTAGTGTCCCATTTTTCGTGATTGTGATTTTTGTCAATTACGATTTCTGAAAAACAAAGGGTAAAAAGTCATTAGTAAAAATATATTACAATTGGTATAGTAATGAAGAATGCACGTGTTATCTGTACATTAAGTAATTCTACGTCGGGTTTATTTTTTTATTATTTATGTAATAAATGATGAGGAAGCCTTAAATTGAACACTTCGAAATGTAATTATAATATATATTGTAACGTACGCGTTACCACGTTTTGTGCGCTGGTTCGTCACCCGCGTCTGCCGCAGTCAAGCTTCCCGGCGTAAGTGGGAAGCCGCCCTCCCAGACAGAGTCAAAGACAAAGTCGGAAGGTAGGAGCACAGCTGCGCCGACCGCAAGTCAACCTCAATAGCCCTGAAAAGGACTTTCCACCCGGTCCAAGTGGTGCAGAGAGGCGAAGGCAGTCAGCAGGCAGAGCGGAGCGAAGAGCGAAGTGCAGGAGGGCGAACAGGGCGGAGAACGGAATGAAACACGTCTGAACTGTTCAGAGTTAGGAACTCAACTGATTTATCCACACACAATAATCGCCTTATAAAGCGGTGCGCGTCGGGCTCGTCGGGCGTAGCCATTGAAAATATGCTCAAACGTCAATTTTGCCCTTGAATTAATAATTCAATAAAGTAGTTCTTAGACAAGAACGCCACATGAGCTACAGTTCAACAAATAATGGTTGCGGGCAAACATGGAGGTAATTTTGCCTGCCATCAAAATTTTTAATAGCTTGAAGCCGCATTTAAATATGACTGAATATACAATTGCAACCCAATTTGACGATTACCAAGGTCATTCTTCGTAATTAAACAGTAAAGCACAATTTACATTTTTTTTGGAGAAAATCAACATGATTGCAAAAAAGCGGGCCAAATTGGACGGTTTCACGGTATTCAACAGAAGAAGTCTGACAACAATAAAGTTTTACGTGTGGCAGGAGAGCCATAAATAAATACGGATTTGTTAGTGTTGCCACTTTCTCATTTATCGGAGGATTTTCAAGAACAGCATTATGACAAAGCAATCGAGATGCCCAATCGACTATTGTCGAGTGGGTGACAAAATGTCACATATTTCCACGACTTGGTCGGCATATCTGCCACTTATCTTATTTTTATTTTGCAGGTTCTAGAAGCAACTCAATCTCGCGGAAGAAGTCCTACAAGATGGACAGATTTGGTGACAGCGACTGGCGCCTCTCCACTGGAGGCCTCCTAACGACGTGCTTCCCTCCTGACGACCTAACCACGACTGCCTAACATCATAACATAACATCCTAACATCATCTGTACATCTGGAATCATTAGCGACAATGACAACTCGGAAGATAGATCAAGCGACGAATGAGTGACGATTGGATACAATAAATCTTTTCTTGCGCGTGGTCAAAATTTTAGCATAAAATTGTACTGCAAAATTTCCTGAAAATGTAAGAAAATAATAATAATATAAACGAACCACTTTTGGAAGATTTCCGGTTTGCTTGCTGTGAATGTACCAATGGGCAGAACTGATCGAGAATAAGTGGAAGAAAACCTCTGACGTCACACGTGGAGTTATTACAGAAAAACAAAACTTTAAAAAACCGTAGCGCTCATAATACAATGTAAAACCACTGGAATTCTTCATTGTCATAATAGCCATAGACAAATAAACAAAAATAAAGGAGACTATTACTCCCCTCTTAGTTAAAACATTAGTTTTGTCGTATTCAGCGATGCATTCAACAGCGTGAAAGCTGTGCGTAGATCAGCTTTACTCGGTTAAAACCACATGCCATCTATTAACCCCTATTTTCCACTATGGGTACGAATCGAGGCACCTCATCAGGACCCAAGTAGGCTTCGAAGAATGCGCCATCTGCTGGTTTCACTTGTGATACGGAAACTGGGCTATATTCTGCAAATGCCTACTCAAAGCCTTAACCATGCTTGCCTACTCTTCACAAGGCGCTCGACGTCCTGGACGTTCACTGCTGACTGTTGCTGCTGAGGATACACCGGAGCTGTCAGCTGACATAGAGGCCTGGAGGCTCTTTGTGGACACTGTGTGCTCCAATTAGAAAGACATCGAATGTTGATGATGGTATTTTTATATTGCGCAGAAACGTGGACTGTATAGTAGAAACAGATGTTTTATGTATAATGTGATTATATATATAATAACCAAAACATGAGTGCTGGACATTATTGGAAGAGGGCTGGTCATATTGCTCGAAGCTCAGACGATAGATGAAGAAAACGCCACTATGGCTGGCACCCTGGGACTACTACCAAAAACCTCGGACGACCGCAGCACTGCTGAGATGATATTGTGAAGCGTTCGGGAACAGCGTGGATGCAAATCGCCCGAGACCGTTTGGCATGGAGAAGGATGGAGGAGGCGTTCAGGAGTGGACGGCTACAGACTGAAGAAGAAGACGTTTATATAAAGATGAGACATACTTATGTATCCAAATTTATTGCAACAGAGAGGAAAATTATTTTTGCGAAGGAAATATGGAGGTTTAGGCGTTTACATGGCTCACAAACAGTTATTGTTGAATTATGTGGCTACTTTACACACTGTCTAACATTCACCATTATGCCTATGTTAAAACATCCATATTTCCTCAACTCCTCCTGATGTTGACTTTTGTGAAGTAAAATAGCTGAAAATTTTGTTAATGTGGGCGAAATTCATCTGGCTGAATTATTTCACCTACTAGACAATGCCTGTATACACTTTTTAATTTTTATTCAAGTAAGTTTAAGTTATTGCTACCCGACGGTACAAACTTGTCCAGGCGTAGTGTCCAGAATGTATTTGCTGTAGCTTATCACTGTCGGTACATGTTTGGGCATTTTATAGTAGTTTTGGTCGTTTGGCAGAAATTAGTTACAGAAAATGAGTTCTGGAGATAACTTTTTAACCATTTTTAAGCCGTAAATAATATATAACAACAAAATTTGAATCACTTAACTTCGTGGTTATAAATTATAATAAAATAAATAATAAACCACTTTGATTTTAGCCACATATAAAGAAAATAAAACTCAATTACTTTTTTTAAATAACTTCATTATACTTCGATAAAAAAGCTTGTCTATTAAATCCATGTACAGGTAACAAGAAATAATCAACAATGTTTTTAGTATGTCCAAATAGGTAATGAAATCCAGCTCGTCTGCAAGCATTTGTACATACTTAAAATAATGAAAAGAGATATGAATCAAATCTGTTAATCGTATTTTTAATTTCTACGATGTGTGTTAATATTAGTTACTGTTAGGAATCTTATTTCGGATTACTTAATTTGTATGGGACCCCGATGTATGTGAGCCAAGTGCTAAGACGGCCAAACTTAAATTCAACCATCAAGTTGCGGGGTGCGATTCCCCGCAGTTACAGCATATTGCCGGTGTGTCGACGGTTTTCACGCACTCTTTCGTTGCGTGATTTCCGTCGCATTTGACGCACCTGGCCATACGGTGGCAGTTAGCCGATGCATGGCCAAAGCCCTGGCATCGGTAGCACTGTGTGCCGTGCGATAGGTGCGTCGATTTATACTTCTGCATCTTTACGATGCAGAAGCATATGGTCTTTACGACCAGTCTCATATTCCCCATATCCGTGGATGCGGGAAATTGGGCCAAGAATATCGCCTATTCGCCTTTCGTGGTCATTTGCGAGATTTTCGCCGCGGGGAAGCCTTGTTTGGCTAAGTCATCCGCTATCTCATTGCAGGTGATGTGGGGAAGGCCTTTGATGACCGTCTTCTTCAGACGGTCGTCACCCGATGTGAATGTGTGGAATTCCACATTTGCACTTGTGAGTTTTTCGATGGCGGCCTGGCGGTCCGCCATCGTGTGCATATTGAGGGTCGTCTTCCCCATGCGTCCGTATTTGATAGCGAATGTCTTTTCGCCGATTGTTGAGATTAAGTCGCCATGGGTCATTTAGCCCATGGTGACTGCTATCGGCGGAATCCTCGCTTTTTTGGCGGCGGTTATCCCTGTGACTCCGGCGGCTTGTGAGATCGTCGGGCGAGAGGCGAGAGGTCGGCTGGTCGTATTTACGTAGGTGGCTGCGGTTGGTCGGCGTGTGGTAGCGGTGTGGGAAGTGGTGGAAGGGGTCGGACGTTTGTGATGGACTACTCCGGGGGCGTCCATCACCTCGGGTAGTCCCTCAAAGCGATTTTCTGTCGCGAGAGAAGTCGGAGGTGTTTGCGGGCGTGCGCGTTTCGCAGTCATCTTCGGTTGTTGCCACGTTGGATGCTGTGTCGTCGTCTGGGGGGGATCTCAGAGATGTTCTCCGGTTCTCGCATTACGCTTTGCTCGATGAAGTTGTGGAACTGTTCTGGGTCCATTGTGGGTGTTCCGCATTGTGCATATTTACCATCTTTAATGATAAATTGGAACGACACTAGTTCCTTCGGCATAGTGGTGGGTCTGCCCCGGGCTGCGAACGCAGCCGGGTTTGTCTCCGGACTACTTCTAGGGGCCTTACTCGTCTTTCAGGCGGGACCTTAAAATAGTCCAAATAAGACTTACCCGGTGTGCTGTGCAGCGGGCGTAGCGGGGTGCGGGCGTGCGGCGGCGGGCGCGGCAGCGATGGTCGTCACGGCTGTCCCCGGGGGGGGGGTGGCGGCGGCGGGATGCGGGGCGCGAGCGGGGCTCAGCGTGTCGGCAGGTGGGCACCGGTGAGTCACTGGTATAACCACTATATCCGGAAAAACCGAATTTAGGGAAAAACACACTTTGTTTATTGCTCACAGGTGAGACAATAAAACAGATCGTGAGCTCCATTTTTTTTTCTTGAGAACTTCACTAACACTGACACTTTTCCCGCCTGAGGGGCCACAAATTCTACACTGGTGTACCTGCGCTGTGCGCATTGCCACCATTTCGACACTGAATTTAATTATTTCAAACTGACACTTAACTTTAAAACTTGAAACTTTTCGCAGGGAAAACTAGTAACAAAAACCCTGCTCGAACTGGTTGGGATCAAAAGATTACTTCGCGAATTTAAGTATTTCACACTCTTCACTTTTCACTTCACTGTACATACACACTGCACTGGCACTCGTCACTTTCACTGCACTTATATTTCACACATAACTGCACTCATATTTCACACTGCACTGCACTTGTTCACTTCACTTTCACTGTCTAATTATTTTATGCAAAATTCGAATCACTGTTCTTGACCGCGCGTTTAAATATTTCATTACATATTTAATGGGCGGGAGTAGGGATTTGGATACATTCTTATATCTATATACATATTAGTCTTATGTGTATATTTTCAATCGTTATACATTTTTCGCGTTTTTTAAATATTTCATTTTCTTATGTTACTTATGTCTAGGTATATTTTATCTTAATTTAATTTATTTTAATCGTTGTACATTACCGCGATTTTTAGTATTTTATTTATTTAATTCTACGAGGGGATACGTCGGAGAAGGTGATGGTATCTTTGATCGCATTTTTATCGCATTTTTGTCTCGCCGAGTTTTCAGGGTGGGTGTGTGTGATTCTCTGCCATCATGTAATGTTTGGGCAGTCTATATTTATATGTAAAAACTAGTGGGTCTAATCCGTAATTCCGCGCACTTTAATTGTGACTTTTCTTGATGCACTATCTGTTACGCACATTCCGCCGGCACCGTGGATTTTTAATCCTCGAGTCTCTCCCGGCGCGCCGATGTCGTTTGCTATTTTTGCGTCAATCAATGTCACGGTTGATCCCTCATCCAGTAACGCGTACGCGTTCACTCGTCCTCGCGGACCACTTAACATGACGGGAATCACTTTTAGGAGGACCGGTTCCTCCCGAGCGTAGGTGCTCGTCACTATATTATTCGTCCGCGAACTGTGGCCGAAATCGTAGTTTCTTTCACTTGAACTCGCGGCGCGGGTTTCGTTCGCGGTCGGTCTGTTTCCCCCGGCGCCCGCCGCTGCAGGCGTGTCGCGGCGGGCACTGAAATTGAAATTGAAATTGAAACTATTATCTGGCGCTCGTATATCGGCGCTAGACCGAGCTTCACTGATATCGGCACTATTTCTGTCGTGTAATGTCTTGTGATGTGTTCGGCGACATCCATCGAGGCCGCACTTTTTTACATTTCTACACTTTATCGCCCGATGAGTGTTCGATAAACACGAAAAACACAAATTCTTTCGCTTCACTATGTCCCATCTTTCCGAAATACTACACTCTATGTATTCCTGGCACGTTTGTAGTAAATGTCCTCGTCCGCACAAAACACATGACGCTACACTTTTCCCGTTTCCCGGTGGAGATTTTTTGATTTTCGTGGAGTTTTTTAATATTTTGTTGTTTACGTGTATTATACGCTATTTTTATGCACTTATTTTGATTAACTTGGAGCCTTTCAAATTGAGTTGTACGTAAGCTGCCCCAAACCGGGAAGGCATATGTAAGTATGGGACGAATTAGCGTGTTGTATATGAGCATTTTCACACGAGTGCTCACAGGATTCCTTCTGTTAAGAAGTGCACTTATGGCGCTCGTTGCGATGTTTGCTTTGCGTTTTGTTTTTGTCACATGGGGATTCCATGTGAGTTTCGAGTGTAGATTCAGCCCGAGATACTTGACTTCTTTTACCAACTGTATTGTGCTATTTCCTATAGTGAGGTTGTTTGCCGGCGCTCTTTTTCTGCGAGAGAACATTATGGCTTCTGTCTTTGTCTCGTTGAGTTTGAGTCTCCACCCGCGGTAGTACTCCGCGAGTTTGGACGCCCCTGTTTGTAGGTATTTTGTCGCCATTTCTGGTGACAAAGAGGTCGCGTATAGTCGCGCGTTCCACAAGAGTATTCCGGTGTCGCGGGGATGTTGTTCATCTATCGAGAAGCGGTGAGAGGAGTTCCATCAACACCATCACCTTTTCCCACTTATCCGCGCAGCGTGCGAGGCGTGATCGGGCCTGAATCATGGCCCTCATGATGGCCACGATGTCTGCATCTTCTGAGGGCGCCGGCTGGTCCTCCTGGACCAGGGGCCGCGTATTCTCGGGGCGCCCGGCCGGGCGCTGAGCGGTAGGGTGGATGGGGGTGGTAGGGAGGGGTGGGTGGGTGGTGATGGTAGGGTGATAGAGGGGGGAAGGTGGGGGAAGTGGGTGGGAGGGGGAGGGTTGGAGCTTGTGCCGGCGGCCACCGCCGACCAACTTCTGCCATTTACGCGGGCTCGCGCCTGCGATTGGCGTGGGCCCGGTCGCGGCTGGATGCTTGCCACGTATTTGACGCGGCGGTCGCATTCGCTGTAATTTGCGGGGTGCGATTCCCCGCAGTTACAACATGTAGCCGGTGTGTCGGAGGATTTCACGCACTCTCTCGAGGCGTGTTTCCCTTTGCATTTGACGCATCTTGCCTCGCGGTGGCAATTTGCCGACGCGTGCCCGAAGCCTGATCGCGGCGATTAGGTCTCCGTGGGTCATCTGGCCCATGGAGACCACTATCGGCGGTATTCTGAGTTTCGCAGCTGCCGCGGAGCCTAAGACTCCGGCGGCTTGTGCGATGGTCGGGCGAGAGACGAGGGGGCGGCTGGCAGTATTTATGTATGTGGCTGAGGTCGGTCGGCGTGTGGTAGCGGTGCGGGAAGTGGTGGAAAGGGTCGGACGTTTGTGTGGGACTACTCCGGGGGCGTCCCTCACCTCGGGTAGTCCCTCGTAGCGATTCCCTGTTGTGAGGGAGATCGGTGGCGTCGGCTGGCGGGCGCGCTTCGCCGTGGATTTGGGCGTCGACCACTCCATTGGTGGGTCGCCGGGGATGATGATCGGAAGTAGTGGTTCTTCCGTAATGAGGGAGGGGTTTTCCCTCATGTACTTTTCCACGAGGTCGTGGAACCGCTTGGGGGTCATTGGTGGACCGCTTATCTGGATGTGCAGTCCTCTCTCCTCCGTTTTGAAGCCGAGGCTGTCGGCCATGGTGGTGGAGCGGGGTCTGCGGCACTCCCGGGCTGCGGGCGCAGCCGGGTTCGTCTGCGGACTACCTCTAGGGGCCCTACTCGTCTAATCTAATCTAATATCTAATGGCTTGCGGAGTACCGGGTCTAATTAGACCCCCTGCTCCTTCATCTGACTGAGTTTACTTGGGTTGAAGTTGGGTGGTAGTAGTGCTACCGAAGGGGGGGGGGGGGTTATAAAAATTTGTTAAGCAGAATGCTGCGTGATTTTATTCGAGTAATAGTACCTCGCGGGGTCTTTTGTACCGGCGGTGTGAGTTGACATCGTAGTCTGAAAGTGAGTTTATTGTCGGGTTAGGGTGTGCGGCTAGTCCGCCATAAAAGCGTTCTGACAACGCGACGATGTATTTCTTTAAGGGGGGCATATCAGACTCTACGTGTAGTTGTGTAATGCGTGTCCAGCGGGGGGCTTTCAACGCTATTCGTAGTGCTTTGTTTTGAAGTGTTTGTATTTTCTTTAGTTGAGTTTTTGTCGCGTGGCCCCATATGGGGGCTGCGTATGTGATGATGGGTCTTATTACTGTTTTGTATAAAAGTAATTTGTTGTCTATTGAGAGTTTGCTGTTCCTACCCATCATCGGGTAGAGAGCTGATATTACCCCGGAGGCTGAACTTATTTTTGCATCGATATGCTTGTTCCACTTGAGTTTAGAGTCGAGTATGACTCCTAAGTATTTTATGGAATCTGTCCATGGAATGTTTTCGCCGAACATGACTATGTTTGGCGGTTGAGTTGTTACTCTTCTGCGGGTGAAGAGTGTGGTAGCACTCTTACTAGGATTTATCGTGATGCGCCAGTTCCTGCACCATTTTTCCAGGGCAAGGCACTGGTCTTGTACTCTCTTAGCTGCCATATTGGCGTTATGAGAGGTAGACATTAGAGCGGTGTCATCCGCGAACTGGGCTATTTGTATGTTGTGATTAAGCGCGGCTGGAATATCACTCGAGTATATATTGTATAATATCGGACCCAGTATTGAGCCTTGTGGGACTCCTGCTCTGATCGAGCGCTCGGTTGAGTGATGTGAGTTAATTTTTATGCGGAAAGTGCGTTCTGATAGGTAATTAGCTATCATTTGGATCATGGCCAGCGGTATGCCGAATTTGTCCATTTTGTATAGCAGTCCGGTGTGCCATACTCTGTCGAATGCTTTGCTGACGTCAATGGATAGAACCGCGGTGTGGTGTCGCTGGTTAAATCCTCTAATTATTTGTTCAACTACGCGAAGTAATTGGTGCAGCGTAGAGTGTTTATCTCTGAACCCGTGCTGCGTGTCTGGAATTATCGATTTTTCCGAGACTATATCCTTTAACCGGTGGTGGATAATTTTTTCCATTACTTTTGAGAGACAGGGGAGTAAGCTAATTGGTCTGTGGTTAGTTACTTCAAGTGGGTCCTTCCCTGGCTTAGGGATGAGTATGACGTCAGCAAGCTTAAACGCGGTTGGAAATATTTTTAATCTAAGCGATGCGTTGCATATGGCTGTTATCGCGCATATTCCCTTAAGGGGAATGTGTTTGAGGATTTTATTTGAAATGGCGTCCGGGCCGGGGGCTTTTTTATTTTTTAGTCTAGTTATTATGTTTCGGACCTCTTTGGGGGTTGTGAATTTTATCGGTGGTTCTACTGGTGGGGAGTTTAGAACTATCGCGACTCTGTTGTTGACCTCCTCTACAAATACCGGATCGTCGAGGGAGTTATTTGTGGTGAACTGGGCTTCGAGGCTGTCTGCGAAGGTTTCAGCCTTATCTGCAGTGGAGTATACGATTACTCCGTCGGGGCCTTTGAGTGGGGTGATCCGGGTTTTCGGTTTTTTAAGGGATTTAGATAATTTCCAGAGGGCATTTCTGTCCTCTTCTAGTGACGAGATGAAATCTTGCCATCTTTCGGTACGGTAGTTAAATAAGGCACGTTTAACTTGTGCTGAAAGTCGGTTCATTTGCCAGCGGTCGTGTGGATCGCGATATTTTTGCCAGTTTGCTCGGGCACGATTTTTCTCTCTTATCGTTATTTTGATGTCCTCGGGGAGGTCGGGGTGTTTGTTATCGTTGGGTACTACGACCGTGGCTTCAGCGAGTGCCTTATTTATATCAGTAAGCAGATTCGCGACGGCGGAGTTTAAACTTGTCTCGTCCGGAATGGAGGTGGGGATTTTGATGGATTCAAATAGAGAGGGAAGTTTCTTCCAAGAAACTTTCTTTCTATTCAGTGGAACGGGGTCGGTAGGTAGAGTGCCGTCCGATAGGAATAGGAGCACAGGGTTGTGGTCTGACGAGAGTTCGTTTACTACTTGCATACTGTACGCGTGAGTTGACTCTGACATTATGATTATATCTATAACGTCGGGCTGCCCGTAGTTGGTCGGGTACAAGGTCGGGACGTCCGGTGCGTCGATGACCGTTGAGGAGTTAATTGAGTAATCAAATAGTTTCCTGCCTTTGGTGTTGTTTCGTCTACTGTGCCAGGAGGCGTGCTTAGCATTCAGATCTCCTGCTAGGATAGTTGGTATGCCCGCGGGGATGGCATTTTCCAAGTCCTCGTCGAGCATGGCTCGTCTGGGAGGGCTGTAGGCAGCTATGAGCTTAAGTGGACCAGAGTTCTTTGTGTTAATAATGACCGCGGTGGTTTCAATATTATCGTTAGATGCTGACATAAATTGACAGTGGTCTATGGAGTTTTTAACTAGGATAGCTGTTCCGCCGCCTATGTTATGTGTCCGGTCGGTTCGGTATATCTGATAGTTGGGGAAGCTGATCCTTTGGTTCGGCTTTAACCATGTTTCATTTAATAATAAGACATCTAAGTTGTATTTATTTAAAAAAGATATGACCTCATCTTTGTGGTTTCGGAGGGAACCATTCGTATTCCAGAACGCGGTCTGGAGGGCTTCCGGTTTCGTATTAATACGAGCCATGGCTGTTTTCTATTAGGAGATTAATCTGACTCAGCATCTCAGATGCTGAGGTCAGGAAGGTCGCTAGCTGTTGTGCAGCAGCCGTAAGCGCCTCCATTGAGGTAGGGGGGTTAGGGGGAGGGGGGACGTGTTCTCTGGCGCGGCGGGAGTGTTCACGTCCGTGACTGCGAGGGATACGTTCGCGATGAGTGCGAGGGGTCGAGTTGGGTTGGGTGGGAGTTTGGAGGGAGAGTGGGGCTGTTGGCTCCCTCTCCAATCTATATTGTTGGGATGGTGTTTCCCTCGAGTTCCTCGCATATGCGGGTGCGGGCCATATGGGGAGGGGAGGGGGGTGGGGGGATGGGGGGAAGCGGACTTGGGGGATGGGTGTTTGGGTGATGGTTGGTTGGGGGGGGGTGGGGGGTTGGGTGGTGGGTCGGGGGGGTGGGTAGATAGGCGCTCTGTGATTACGCGGTGGGCCCTACTCGTCTTTCAGGCGGAACCTATTAATAGTCCAAAAGTGACTTACCCGGTGTGCTGTGCAGCGGGCGTAGCGGGATGCGGGCGTGCGGCGGCGGGCGCGGCGGCGATGGTCGTCACGGCTGTCCCCGGGGGGGGGTGGCGGCGGCGGGATGCGGGGCGCGAGCGGGGCTCAGCGCGTCGGCAGGTAGGCACTTGGTGATTCACAGGTATAACCACTTTATCCGGGAAAACCGAATTTCGGGGAAAACACACTGGTTGCTTTATTGCTCAAGGTGAGACAATAAAACAGATTGTGTGAGCTCCATTTTTTTTTTTTTTTTTTTTTTTTTTTTTTTTTCTTGAGCACTTCACTAACACTGACACTTTTCCCGCCTGAGGGGCCACAGATTCTACACTGGTGTACCTGCGCTGTGCGCATTGCCACCATTTCGGCACTGATTTTAATTATTTCAAACTGACACTTAACTTTAAAACTTGAAACTTTTCGCAGGGAAAACTAGTAACAAAAACCCTGCTCGAACTGGTTGGGATAAAAAGATTACTTCGCGAATTTAAGTATTTCACACTCTTCCCTTTTCACTTCACTGTATATACACACTGCACTGGCACTCGTCACTTTCACTGCACTTATATTTCACACATAACTGCACTCATATTTCACACTACACTGCACTTGTTCACTTCACTTTCACTGTCTAATTATTTTATGCAAAATTCGAATCACTGTTCTTGACCGCGCGTTTAAATATTTCATTACATATTTAATGGGCGGGAGTAGGGATTTGGATACATTCCTATATCTATATACATATTAGTCTTATGTGTATATTTTCAATCGTTATACATTTTTCGCGTTTTTAAATATTTCATTTTCTTATGTTACTTATGTCTAGGTATATTTTATCTTAATTTAATTTATTTCAATCGTTGTACATTACCGCGATTTTAAGTATTTTATTTATTTAATTTTACGAGGGGATACGTCGGAGAAGGTGATGGTATCTTTGGTCGCATTTTTATCGCGTTTTTGTCTCGCCGAGTTTTCAGGGTGGGTGTGTGTGATTCTCTGCCATTATGTAATGTTTGGGCAATCTATATTTATATGTAAAAACTAGTGAGTCTAAGTTATAATCTCCTAGTTGATTTATTTTTGGGTTTTTATGGTCTTTTATATTATCATAGAAATTTTTAGTTTGGTTTATCGCGTATTCTTTGAGGGTGGGGATTTTTTGATTTTCGTGGAGTTTTTTAATACTTTGTTGTTTACGTGTATTATACGCTATTTTTATGCACTTATTTTGATTAACTTGGAGCCTTTCAAATTGAGTTGTACGTAGGCTGCCCCAAACCGGGAAGGCATATGTAAGTATGGGACGAATCAGCGTGTTGTATATAAGCATTTTCACACGAGTGCTCATAGGATTCCTTCTGTTAAGAAGTGCACTTATGGCGCTCGTTGCGATGTTTGCTTTGCGTTTTGTTTTTGTCACATGGGGATTCCATGTGAGTTTCGAGTGTAGATTCAGCCCGAGATACTTGACTTCTTTTACCCACTGTATAGTACTATTTCCTATTGTGAGGTTGTTTGTCGGCGCTCTTTTTCTGCGAGAGAACATTATGGCTTCTGTCTTAGTCTCGTTGAGTTTGAGTCTCCACCCGCGGTAGTACTCCGCGAGTTCGGACGCCCCTGTTTGTAGGTATTTTGTCGCCATTTCTGGTGACAAAGAGGTCGCGTATAGTGCCATGTCGTCTGCATAAATTGCTTTCTCGCATCTTCCAAGCGCCGGAATGTCGTGTGTGTATATGTTGAAGAGGTGTGGGCCTAGGATGCTTCCTTGCGGAACACCTTTCGGTATGTCTCTCGGTGTGGATGTGCTGTTTTTGTATGCCACTTTGAATGAGCGGTCTGTGAGATAAGATTTTATAATTTTTGTGAGATATATGGGTGTGTTTGTGTTGTGTAATTTATGGACTAGTCCATCTATCCATAC